>NW_027509320.1:132500-137608 GCF_048541705.1 Temnothorax americanus
ATTGCCAGTTTGATTGCTCGGGGGGAATTAGTCGCCAGACTTAATTAAAAATAATTAAAAATAATTATTTTCAAGTCATACTATAAAAGCTGGGTTTTTTTACTAACAAGTATAGTGCTAACACATACCACCCAAAAAAAGCCAAGTAAAAATTTTGGTGGCAACATCTCTAAAAAAATTATTGAAAATGCACAAAGCCAGAGCGCGGCGGAGGGGTCTGATGATGGCCTCAATTGTTTTTGTCTTCTAGTCTTTAACACATTTACAGTTATTTAATTTTACATATACATTTAATTTTTTTCATAAAGAGGCTTGCGTTGCATTTTAATTTATATTTAATAACACGATATTTCAGTATTCTAATATCGCGTAACATTGCCTCCGTCAAAATGCTACCTGAGCAAAATGGGACTTTTAGCTTCGTGGAAAATATACCATCCAGAATTTTAGGTCGGAGCGAATACCTTGCACGTATTTGACGATCTGCGTCTTAATTTAAAAGTGTTTAGAAATAATTAGTTGTCGTAATACTTAACTATTTACAGTTAAAAAAAAATTAGTATTGTAGTATCAAATAAATAGCGAAGTTAAATAATAATAAGAGAAATAATAAGAGTAATAATAAGAAAATAGCGAAATTAAAGTTATAGTGGTTAATATTTTAATAGCCGGATATAACCGTCAGACCCCTCCGCCGGCTTTGTGCATTTTCAATAATTTTTTTAGAGATGTTGCCACCAAAATTTTCACTTGGCTTTTTTTGGGTGGTATGTGTTAGCACTATAGTTGTTAGTAAAAAAAAAAGCCCAGCTTTTATAGTATGACTTGATAATAATTATTTTCAATTATTTTTAATTAAGCCTGGCGACTAATTCCCCCCGAGCAATCGAACTGGCAATTTATTTGCATGTTCCTGAGTGATCAATTATTAATATCCGATAAAAATTAAGACTTATACTATGACTTGAAAATCCGTTTTTTTTCTCACCTGCGTACTTCTAAACTCCCTAAGTACGGCCAGCCAGGTGTTCGGATTATCGAAGGAGAGTCGTCCACGCAGGTTATAACGGAAAATTGTGATTTATAAAATCACTTGGCCAAAAGTGTCGTCAGCTCTCCGCCTAATACGAGCGCTCGGCCGGAGCGGGCCGTGCGCTCTGTCCCTTGGTTCTTTTGTCCGGATTACTTGACAGTAATAAAGATCTTTTGATTTTTGACTAGGTGTTTAGGCGGGCGCACTGAAATAAAATTCTAACGAATCTTTCAATTAGACTGTGTGGCGTATCGCTCCCAAACACCTATAAATTCGGGCTTCAAAATTGTTCAAATCGCTGCATATTTGGCTACTGGCATCTTTAATGAAAACTATACTGCTATTTTATTAATGATTCAGTTATTAGAAATCAATATCGGCCAGCAGTGCAAAATGTTTGCTGATAATTATGATGCGCAGCGAGTTACGAAAGGGGAGTGGCGCCGAAACAGCACGATCAAGGAGGCTCACACAGCTCGTAAACTGGAGCAAATGTAACGAAACGAGTTTTAAAGAAGCTGAAGGCTTGTAGTACGGCCCTGGTATAGCTGATTAGCATAAGATTGCGGTAAGTCACCAATAAATGATATTTTTGTACCGCAAACTTTAAACGCGTTTTTTTTTCAAAATTTCATTTTTGTACTTTCTTAAAATCTGCGGAAAAGATAAAAAAAAATTGATTAATCGATTTAATTCAAAGTGCGTTAGCTAAAGAATGAACAACCATTTTATGTGAACTTCAAACATTGGTAAAAACATTAATTTAAATAATTGTTATTGTATAAAAACGGAAGATTTTTTTATCAAAAATGTTATTTTTGTGTTTAAGTGCTAAAAAATTTTGTATTTTACAGTTTTTTAACCATGTTTCTGGTTCATATAGAATAAAAATACATAAAAATTAATAATTTTTTTGGTTTTTTGTTTCAGATCAAAATACCGGACTACATTTTTCCCGCAGATTGACAACTCGGTTGGCGATACGCCCTGATTAGAGATACACTACGGCGCAATTTTGCAATTAATTTACAATATAAATTTTTTTTACCTCTTCAAATAAGCAGTTAAATATTGTAAAAAGTTTAGAAACCTCAACTGCATTATTGTCAACAAAACAATTCTAAAAAATCTCCATTTTTTTAGCTTTCTAAACCAGGTCCTCCCTTTAAATGTGACGAACGTTTCGGCTTTTCTTTCGAGCCATCTTCAGCATTTATTAAGTAGTCAAAATGCGACTTTTCAATTTTTGTATTTCTTTGACTGCTGCAGACCTTGTGTAGAAATGTGCACTATAACCGTGCGTACCAGCTCGCTTGTCACGGCATCTCCTCAAGAAAGGAGCTTCCTACCTCGAGCTCCGCAGAGAAATAGAATAAATCTTCTTTTCTTAATAAATGCTGAAGATGGCTTGAAAGAAGAGCCAAAACGTTCGTCACATTTAAATACACGTTTTAGTTTTATTTGCGCACCACGTTCCGCGCCCGACTCGCATTCGCCGTTAAATCTTTAATAAATTTTTTAGCAATAAAACTGCTAGTTTTTATAATTATTCTGTTACCTATTGCAGGTCAAAATATTCCTACTGGCAAGAAGTCTCCGCTCTCCGCTCTCATCTCTGAGAAAGTCTTCCGCAATCGCTTTCGTGAATGTATATGTATATGTATATTCGACCATCCAGAAATGATTCTAGTCAAACAATAGTTTATCTCTTTCATTATTAATATATTTAATTATTTTATTATATTGAACTTTAAAGAATTACCTAGATATTTTTTCATCAGTTATGTTTTCGTGTAAGTAACGTATAAACACGATAAGGTCTTTGTGATTAATGGGATACGAATAGAATCGCTCTTTAATATGTTTCACATGACAGTTCGTACAAGCTATTGACACATAAATAAGTGACTGCAATCGATCATTAAGCGTAATTTATGTTTCTTTCTCAAAATTAGTGAAAATTACAGAATACAAATAATTTTTGCCGATTATTATTAGTAGAACACATATTAGACACATATTCTAGACACCTAGAATAATGTAATATTTGAAGAAGTTACAAAGCAACCGAGCTTAGCATTATATGGTGTATTTGCAGCAGCATTTGATGTAACAATAGCATTGGGAAAAAATCCATTTAATAAAAAAAATGTATTTTTTTAAATTAATGAAGTATTATTAAATAAAAATTGATATTGAATTTAGCGATAATCAATAAAAAGATTCTTTTCTAATAGAAATTTAGTGAGAAATATCCGTGGTTGCTCTAACTTCCGCAAATTCGGAAATTTCGAACTAACTTTTTTTTAATCAATAAAGTATCATTAAAGAAAGATTAGTATTGAATTGCAGTTTGAATTCGGCGATAATCGGTCAAAAGATTCTTTTTTTTTAATAATGTATAAAAAAAACTGATTAAAAAAAGACCTGCCCCTGGGTCGTAAAGTTCAATGGAATGGCACCCGGAACAGGATGAAGCCCGTAGAATTTCTGTCAAAATATAAAAATAAACAAGTGTGCAAATTAGAAATTTGCACATTGCTTCGTCAACATTTTATTGTGCTCATAAAACTTCCTCTGTGAGAAACCCAAATTATTCTATACTAAATAATAAATACTAATCATTATGCATTAAATAAAATACAAGTTTTCTCATAAGAGGAGTTTTGTAAGCGCAATAAAATGTTGATGATGCAATGTACAAACTACAAATTTGCACACTTAGAAATGTCGTTTATGCCGTTGTTATTTACTTAGCGTTCCTCCCAATGCCTCGCCACGCGCCTACAACGTAAACGTTGCCTGGGCTGCAGTGTTGTGAGGCGGAAGTCGCCGTGCCCGAATTGCGACACATAGCTGTCAGCGCACATCCCGAATATTGCCAAACCCACCCCCCTTCCGAGAAGCGGCGGGCAGTCTAGAACGTAAGGCTAATCGCGCGCGACCGAACGTAATCTATTATATTGTGAACGCCCGCAAGTCAGGGCAGTGAAGTAAGAAGATATCTGTATCATTTCAAAGAATAATTTTATTAAACATTGTTCACTCTATAAACTGGCCAAGTGTTACTCCTTTCTCCCGGCGGATCCAAAAGAACTCAGTGCGTCCCTGCGATCCAAGAGGAACGGCACAACAGCAGCTTCTCGTCGAATCGCACGGACGCATCTTGATTTGCGTTTTTTTTTTTTATAAATTAGCTACGTTTACACCCAGCGACCTGGTTGCGGCCTGACCTATATTGCAACTCGAAGTAGGTCTAGTCATGGCTACGTTTACACCCAGCTACTTGATCGCGGCCTGACCTATATTGTGACCCAAAGTAGGTCTAGTCATCATTCGTTTGCACAAAGAAACCTAAAAATTGACGGGATCGTATTTGGGATCGCCCTGAATTGCAGCAAATCCGAACAAGCAAATAAAACTTTTAGGACGCGTTGCGTGTGATTCAAAGGAAGGCCCCGGGAAAAGGATGAAGCCCGTAAAAATTTTTGTCAAAAAATTAAAAAAAAACAGTGTGCAAAATTTGAAATTTGCACTTGCTTTTCAACATTTTATTGTGCTCATAAAACTTCCTCTGTGAGAAAACCCCAAATTATTCATACTAAAAAATAAAAACAATCATTTGCTTAAATAAAATACAAATTTTCTCATAAGAGGGTTTTTTAAACGCAATAAAATGTTGATATGCAATGTACAAACTACAAAATTTCACACTTTAAAAAGTCGTTTAGCCGTTGTTATTTCTTAGCGTTCCCCCCCAATCCTCGCCCCCGCCTACAAGTAAACGTTCCTGGGCTGCATGTTGTGAGGCGGAAATCGCCGTGCCCGAATTGCGACCTAGCTGCACGCACTCCCAATTTGCCAAAAACCCCCCCCTTCCGAGAACGGGGGGGCATCTAGAAAGTAAGGGTAATCCGCGGGGGGGGGGGGGGGGGGGGGGGGGGGGGGGGGGGGGGGGGGGGGGGGGGGGGGGGGGGGGGGGGGGGGGGGGGGGGGGGGGGGGGGGGGGGGGGCGGCCTAAATAATTTAGGTCGAATTTGAGGTATAGATCGCGGGCCCAAAATTTTGAGTTAAA
>NW_027509320.1:139715-145830 GCF_048541705.1 Temnothorax americanus
CGAGCGAAAGCAACACGCCGCGCGGCTTGGAAATAATTCGGCCCCGTACGGGGACGCCGGAAGGTGGTAAGACCGCGAGCGAAAGCAACACGCCGCGAGGAGGACTGTGTATATTTTAGACCACGTCACACCTCACACGCACGCACACACAACGCACACGCACGCATATTTGAATTTCCGTGCATTTGCCCTAGCGGAGGGTAACGACCGCGAGCGAAAGCACACGCCGCGCGGGACTTGTAATTCGGCCCCGTACGGACGCCGGGAGGTAACGACCGCGAGCGAAAGCACACGCCGCGAGAGGACTGTGTATATTTTAGACACGTCACACCCACACGCACGCACACACACGCACACGCACGCATATTTGAATTTCCGTGCATTTGCCCTAGCGGAGGTAACGACCGCGGCGCGAGCGAAAGCAACACGCCGCGCGGGACTTGGAAATAATTCGGCCCCGTACGGACGCCGGAGGTCACGACCGCGAGCGAAAGCAACACGCCGCGCGGGACTTGGAAAGAATTAGGCCCAGAACGGAAGCCGGAGGTCCACGACCCGCGAGCGAAGCAACACGCCGCGCGGGACTTGGAAATAATTCGGCCCCGTACGGACGACGGAGGTAACGACCGCGAGCGAAAGCAACCACGCGCGCGGGACTTGGAAATAATGAGGTCAAGTAGGTAAGCAGGAGTGGTGGGGTAAACGACCGCGCGGCGAAAGCAACGCGCCGCTGAGAGGGAATGTGTATATTTTCAGACACGCACACTCACACGGCACGCCACACCGCACACGAACCCGCATTATTTAAATTCCTGCTTGCATTTGCCCTAGCGGAGAGGTAACGAGCCGCGAGGCGGAACGCAACACGCCGGGGCGCCACTGGGGACTTGGAACTAATTCGGCCCCGTACGGACGCGGAGGTCACGACCGCGAGCGAAAGCAACACGCCGCGCGGGACTTGGAAATAATTCGGCCCCGTACGGACGCCGGAGGTCACGACCGCGAGCGAAGCAACACGCCGCGCGGGACTTGGAAATAATTCGACCCCGTACGGACGCCGGACGGGTAACGACCCAGAGAGCGAAAGCAACACGCGCGAGGAGGGGACTTGTATATTTAGACACGTCACACCCACAACGCGCACACACCACGCACAAGCACCCGCATATTTGACTTTACGTGCATTTGCCCTAGCGGAGGGTAACGACCGCGAGCGACGCGAGACTTTGAAATTAATTCGTCCCCGTTTACGGACGCCGGAGGTTCACGACCGCGAGCGAAAGCAACACCGCCGCGCGGGAATTGAAAATAATTCGGACCCGTACGGACGGCCGGAGCGGGTCAGACCCGCGAGCGAAAGCCCAAACACCGCGCGCACGGGGACTTGAAATTTTAATTCGGCACCCGTACGGACGCCGGATGGGTCCGACCGCGAGCGACGCAACACGCCGCGCGGGACTTGGAAATAATTCGGCCCCGTACGGACGCCGGAGGTAACGACCCGCGAGCGAAAAGCAAACGCCGCGAGAGGACTGTGTATATTTTAGGACACGTCACACTCACACGCACGCACACACAAGCACACGCACGCATATTTGAATTTCCGTGCATTTGCCCTAGCGGAGGTAACGACCGCGAGCGAAAGCAACACGCCGCGCGGGACTTGGAAATAATTCGGCCCCGTACGGACGCCGGAAGAGCGGCCCGCAGGGGAAAGCAACACGCCGCGCGGGACTTGGAAATAATTCGGCCCCGTACGGACGCCGGAGGAGAGGCGCGCGGGGGAAAGCAACACGCCGCGGGGGGCGTGGGAATATTTTAGACACGTCACACCCACACGCACGCACACACACGCACACGCACGCATATATATCGGTACGGCGACGTGCAGGGGCGGAGGGAACGACCGCGAGCGAAAGCAACACGCCGCGCGGGACTTGGAAATAATTCGGCCCCGTACGGACGCCGGAGGTCACACCCGCGAGCGAAAGCAACACGCCGCGCGGGACTTGGAAATAATTCGGCCCCGTACGGACGCCGGAGGTAACGACCGCGAGCGAAAGCAACACGCCGCGAGAGGACTGTGTATATTTTAGACACGTCACACCCACACGCACGCACACACACGCACACGCACGCATATTTGAATTTCCGTGCATTTGCCCTAGCGGAGGTAACGACCGCGAGCGAAAGCAACACGCCGCGCGGGACTTGGAAATAATTCGGCCCCGTACGGGCGCCGGAGGTCACTCTCCCGATCTAAAGCAACACGCCGCGCGGGACTTGGAAATAATTCGGCCCCGTACGGACGCCGGAGGTCACGACCGCGAGCGAAAGCAACACGCCGCGCGGGACTTGGAAATAATTCGGCCCCGTACGGACGCCGGAGGTCACGACCGCGAGCGAAAGCAACACGCCGCGCGGGACTTAATAATTCGGCCCCGTACGGACGCCGGAGGTAACGACCGCGAGCGAAAGCAACACGCCGCGAGAGGACTGTGTATATTTTAGACACGTCACACCCACACGCACGCACACACACGCACACGCACGCATATTTGAATTTCCGTGCATTTGCCCTAGCGGAGGTAACGACCGCGAGCGAAAGCAACACGCCGCGCGGGACTTGGAAATAATTCGGCCCCGTACGGACGCCGGCGGGTAGCGACCGCGAGCGAAAGCAACACGCCGCGAGAGGACTGTGTATATTTTAGACACGTCACACCCACACGCACGCACACACACGCACACGCACGCATATTTGAATTTCCGTGCATTTGCCCTAGCGGAGGTAACGACCGCGAGCGAAAGCAACACGCCGCGCGGGACTTGGAAATAATTCGGCCCCGTACGGACGCCGGAGGTCACGACCGCGAGCGAAAGCAACACGCCGCGCGGGACTTGGAAATAATTCGGCCCCGTACGGACGCCGGAGGTCACGACCGCGAGCGAAAGCAACACGCCGCGCGGGACTTGGAAATAATTCGGCCCCGTACGGACGCCGGAGGGAACGACCGCGAGCGAAAGCAACACGCCGCGAGAGGACTGTGTATATTTTAGACACGTCACACCCACACGCACGCACACACACGCACACGCACGCATATTTGAATTTCCGTGCATTTGCCCTAGCGGAGGTAACGACCGCGAGCGAAAGCAACACGCCGCGCGGGACTTGGAAATAATTCGGCCCCGTACGGACGCCGGAGGTCACGACCGCGAGCGAAAGCAACACGCCGCGAGAGGACTGTGTATATTTTAGACACGTCACACCCACACGCACGCACACACACGCACACGCACGCATATTTGAATTTCCCGTGCCATTTGCCCTAGCGGAGGGTAACGACCGCGAGGCAAAAGCAACACGCCGCGCGGGACTTGGAACTCATTCGGCCCCCGTACGGACGCCGGAGGTCCCGACCCGCGAGCGAATAAAGCAACACGCCGCGCGGGGACTTGAAATCATTCGGCCCCGTACGGACGCCGGAGGCACGACCGCGAGCGAAAGCAACACGCCGCGCGGGACTTGGAAATAATTCGGCCCCGTACGGACGCCGGAGTCACGACCGCGAGCGAAAAGCAACACGCGCGAGGGACTTTGGAAATTAATTCGGCCAGTACGGACGCCGGAAGAGTCACGACCCGCGAGCGAAAGCAACACGCCGCGCGGGACTTGAAAATAATTCGGCCCCGTACGGACGCCGGATGCACGACCGCGAGCGAAAGCAACACGCCGCGCGGGACTTGGAAATAATCGGCCCGTAAGGACGCCGGAGGTCAACGACCGCGTAGCGAAAGCACACGCGCGCGGACTTGGAAATATTCGGCCCCGTACGGGAGCCGGAGGTCACGACCCGCGAGCGAAAGCAACACGCCCGCGGGGGACCTTGGAAATAATTCGGCCCCGTACGGGACGCCGGATGGTAACGGACCGCGAGGCGAACGCAACAACGCACGCGAGAGGACTGTGTATATTTTAAGACACGTCACACCCCACACCGCACGCACACACACGCACACCACGCACACGCATTATTTGAATTTCCGTGCATTTGCCCTAGCGGAGGAAACGACCGCGAGCGAAAGGCAATCACGCGCCGCGGGCCTTGGAAATAATTCGGCCCCGTACGGACGCCGGAGGGTCACCGACCGCGAGCGAAGCAACACGCCGGCGGGGATTTGGAAATAATTCGGCCCTTTAGGACGCCGGAGGAGTCACGACCGCGAGCAAGGAAAGCAACAACCCGCGCGGGGACTTGGAATTTTTGGCCCGTACGGCGCGGAAGTACGACCGCGAGGGGAAAGAAAACACGCCGCGCGGGACTTGGAAATAATTCGGCCCCGTAGCGCGGAGCCGGAGGGGTAACGACCGCGAGCGAAAGCAAACACGCCGCGAGAGGATTGTAATTTAGAACAGTCACCCCACACGCACGACACAACCGCACAGCACGCAATTGGAATTTCCGTGCATTTGCCCTGCGGAGGTAAGGGACCCGCGAGCGAAAGCAACACGCCGCGGGGATTTGGAAATAATTCGGCCCGTACGGACGCCGGAGGTGGGGAAGCCGCGAGCGGAAAGCAACACGCCGCGAGGGACTGGTATATTTTGACACGCACACCCACACGCACGCACACACAGCACCCGCACGCATTTGAAATTTCGTGCATTTGCCCTAGCGGAGGTAACGACCCGCGAGCGAAAGCAACACGCCGCGCGGACTTGGAAATAATTCGGCCCCGTACGGACGCCGGAGGTCACGACCCGCGAGCGAAAGCAACCACGCCGCGCGGGACTTGGAAATAATTCGGCCCCGTACGGACGCCGGAGGTCACGACCGCGAGCGAAAGCAACACGCCGCGCGGGGATTGGAAATAATTCGGCCCCGTACGGACGCCGGATGGTAACGACCCGCGAGCGGAAGCAACACGCCGCGAGAGGACTGTGTATATTTTAGACACGTCACACCCACACGCACGCACACACACGCACACGCACGCATATTTGAATTTCCGTGCATTTGCCCTAGCGGAGGTAACGACCGCGAGCGAAAGCAACACGCCGCGCGGGACTTGGAAATAATTCGGCCCCGTACGGACGCCGGAGGTAACGACCGCGAGCGAAAGCAACACGCCGCGAGAGGACTGTGTATATTTTAGACACGTCACACCCACACGCACGCACACACACGCACACGCACGCATAGACGCACTTCCGTGCATTTGCCCTAGCGGAGGTAACGACCGCGAGCGAAAGCAACACGCCGCGCGGGACTTGGAAATAATTCGGCCCCGTACGGACGCCGGAGGTCACGACCGCGAGCGAAAGCAACACGCCGCGCGGGACTTGGAAATAATTCGGCCCCGTACGGACGCCGGAGGTAACGACCGCGAGCGAAAGCAACACGCCGCGCGGGACTTGGAAATAATTCGGCCCCGTACGGACGCCGGAGGTCACGACCGCGAGCGAAAGCAACACGCCGCGCGGGACTTGGAAATAATTCGGCCCCGTACGGACGCCGGAGGGTTAACGCCCCCGGGCAAAGCAACACGCCGCGGGGGACTGGAAATATTCCCCCCACGGCCCCACCCACGAAAAAAACCCACCCCGGCGGGGACGGAATTTTTAATTTGGGCCCCCAAAAGGGAGGTACGACGGGGCAAACAACCCCCGGGGGATTGGAAAAATTCGGCCCGAGGACGCCGGGGGGGGACACGCGAGCGAAAGCAACACGCCGGGGGGATGGAATTTTTTCCCCCGTACACCCAAACCGCCCGCACAAAGCCCCCCCCTTTTTTTAATTTCCCGGCCCCTAGGGAGGGGGTAACGCCGCGAGCGAAACAACACGCCGGGGGGATTGGGAAATAAGGGGGCCCCGTAGGACCCGGGGGGTCACACCCCCGGGGGGAAAAGAACCCCCCGGGGGGTGGAAAAATTTGGCCCCCGTAGGCCCCCGGAGGGGCCCCCCGGCAAAAAACAGGCGGGGTTTTAAAAACCCGCCCCCAAAGAAAAAGAAGGAAAACCCCCCCGGGAAACGCCGCGAGAAAAAAGCAAACGCCGCGGGGGGATTGGGAAAATTTAGGAAGCCATAAACCGGGACAAAAGAACACCCCG
>NW_027509321.1:0-144956 GCF_048541705.1 Temnothorax americanus
TTTGCAGCATTTCTTTTTTTAAGCATATTTTTGTATTTATTTTCACATTGCGTCGGCGAATATGAACTGCTGCATTTTGTTGTAATCTTATTACTTATAAATTCCCACATTTGTTTCTTATTTTTGAATTTGGCGAATGGACCAACTTGTCCTATATTTTCGTAATATAATTGTAGCAATTCCTTGCAATCACCATCTGACCATATATTTGACTCGTTTTCTTTGCCTATAGTTTTCTCATTGCGAAATGCTGTACTACGTGGCATCAAATCTTAAAAATAAAATTAATTAATTAATTTTCTGTACAATTTCTGTAGAGTTTAAAGATTTTCATATAAAACATGTACAAAAATAGTTTACTATTATCAGCAGCTGAAGATGATGCATTGCTCGTTGTCTGTAGAAATTTTAAAGTAGTGTTTCCTGAAAAGATCAATTTTATATCATTGATATAAAATAATGTAAATAATGACTCATTAGCATTAAATTATTCTTTTCCATTTTTAAATATAGTAAGTATTTTTATAAAATACTTACCATCTCTATCTACTTCCTCGCATAAAATACCTTGGGCTGTTTTTATCATTTCTCCATGTTCATCCCGAACTATTTTTATATTTGCCTGGTTACTATAATCTGTAAAAATAATCAATAATTGGAGTTTATTATAATTTTTAGCATCAAAACTGTTATAACATGTCAAATTAAATTTTTTTTTAAATGCGTGTTACGCATCTGCTAAGTGATAATTTCTGCAATGATAATTTTACTGACAGACATCTGCAACGATATATAATAAAGTTTTTTGTAATTATTTCTATATACGTGCAATAGCAAAGCTTGTGCGGTTTATGCCGCTAATCTATCATATTAATGTTACATTAGGTTAAGTCGACAGGAAACACCGACAAAACGCTATCGTGGGCTAGATTTATCGTAATATTGCTATTTGCAGATTACTTACCTGAATGCCTCAATTCACTCATTTTTTCAAATATTCTTATTTCTTCCGTTCCTTCTTTTCCTCTTTTTACGTTTCTAACATTGACTATTCGTATATCGTCGTCTCGTGCTTCCGCCATGACAGTTGAAATTACGAATCGAACTTGTGTTTTATTTAATCTGACCCAGGTTGGAACTGGGTTGTTAAATCGAAAACGCCATTAAACAATCCGGAGGATCCCAAAGGGAATTGAAGCACTTACACTCATTGCACGGGGGGGTATGAGGCGCTCCCCGGATTTGCGATTGGTCAACAAAATTTCTCGAAGGACCAGAGGGCCCGTGCCCTCGCGAAAGCGAATAAAGCGAAGCAAGCAAGCGAATATCAAAATGCGAGGCGACTCACCGTGTCGTTGCCCGGCGCCTCCTGGGTGTCGACGTCGTCCTCCCGTTGGCGAGATCTCTGGCGTGCAAGGCGAAAGCGTGCAACCGTCCGGTATAGCAAGCGGGCACGGACAGGCAGGTATAGCAAGCAGGCACAGATAGGCAGGATAGTAAGCAGTCACAGATAGGCAGGATATCAAGCGATTAGGCCTTCGTGGTCTGCGATAGGCGACCGAGCACTCCGAGTTTGCACACGCAAAAACGGTAACGTGTGAGCTTCACGACGTTCGACTGGTGAGTGTTTCTCTTCGGCGTTCTCCGGCTCGCGCACCTGCGAAGTACGGCGCGAGCGAGTACCGAATTCTTCTCATAATTGGAGATGCCACCCGTGGGCGGGCAGCACGAGTCGGGTGAGTCGCGCGAATATCGACAAGTGTACTAATCGCGATCCACCGACGTTTCGCTAATAGGCGCGATAATTCAACCGGTATAATTAGTCAATACGAAAACCGTACCATTAACAATGTGAAACGACAACACGAAATCAATCTTATAATTAACTACTATTTACACTATGATACATGGCGGTGCGCCAAACATTACCGCCCACCAAAATACACCGTATTTTCTATGTTTGAGCGAGTCCCTCCGGTGAGCCGTCCATCGGCAGAGGGCACAGCTTCACCAGAGGGCGACTAAGGAGGCCATCCGCCGTCCTCACCGTAGCGACCCGGGCGACCCCGTCACGACCCGGATGTAATTCCTCGACGCGCCCTCGTCTCCACGCCAGAAGAGGGGCGTTTTCGGTTTTTAGAAGGACCAACGTGCCCTTTGATATCGCGTCAGCCGGCTTTAACCACTTTGGTCGTTGCTGGAGGGTGTGTAGATATTCTTCATGCCACCGTTTCCAGAACTGTTGGTGCATGTGCTGCACCAGCTGCCATCGATCGAGTCTGCCTATCGGCACCGGGTCTATGTCGGGATAGGGAACCGCTACGAGCGGCTCTAATGTGATAAAGTGCCCCGGGGAGAGCACCCCGAGGTCGTGGGGATCCGAGCTGGTGGGGCACAAAGGTCGGAAATTCAGGATGGATTCTACCTGTGCTAGGAGGGTACTGAATTCCTCCACCGTGAGGATCTGCGCTCCCACCACGCGTTTTAAGTGGGTCTTTGTCGCCTTAACCCCCGCTTCCCAGAGGCCACCAAAGTGTGGCGCGGAAGGGGGGTTAAAGGACCACTGGATTTGTTCTCGCCCTGAGGCCGCCTCCATGCAGCTGACGAGCTCGCGCTGAGCCCCCACGAAATTGGTGCCGCAGTCGCTGTAGATCCGCGAGCAGCGACCGCGCCTAGCGATGAAACGCCTCAGAGCCGACAAAAACGAGTCTGTGGATAAGGAAAAGGCAAGTTCCAAATGAACCGCCTTTGTGGTAAAGCAAACGAAAATGCACACGTACGCCTTGAACGGCGTTGCCCCGCGAGAACGACGATTATATACGAAGAAGGGGCCCGCGTAGTCGACCCCGGCGATTGAGAAGGGTTTGGCTTGACGTACCCGGTCGAGCGGTAGGTCCGCCATGGGCGGTTGCAAAGTACGCGGGTTTGCCCGGAAACATTAGTAACAACGCGACAAACAACGTTTGATGGCCTGATAGGCCCCCAGAATCCAAAAATGCTGCAGTAGTAAGTAATGCAACGCTCGACGCCCCGGATGCAAGTGTAGGCGGTGGGTGCGCTCTACTATAAGTTCCGTGAGCCGGTGCTTACCGGGCAATAACGCGGGATGCTTGGCCTCATGAGATATTGCGGAGTGCGTGAGTCTACCGCCCACCCTGAGGACTCCGCGCGCGTCCACGAAAGGGGCGAGTTGTCGCAGAGGTTTGGAGCAATTCTGATTGCGTTTCAATCTATCGAGATTCTCTGCAAAGCGACAAGATTGAACAACTTTAACGAGGTATAGCAGGGTCAAATGGAATTCGACTTGGTCTACAACAAGAGTTCTGTGAGGTGAATTCGACTTGAGTCGATTAACAAAACGAAGACAATAAGCGAATATTCTAACGAGTTTATCCAATGACGAATCTGCGTATTTGGAACGAGATTTGAACGAGTGGATTTGTAAGATCCGCGAAAAGCGAAGGGTCGGACACAAAGGGATGCGAGACAACGAAACGACCCGAATGATCGCGCTAATGGGTTTGTCGAGCGAGTCGAACTACTGGCGCGCGTGTGAGCAACACTCGTTTACGACCTCCGAATGAGGTCCAGCCGTTCGGCGACACACTAAGCCCTCCGTGATAGCGGGAGGAACAATAGTGAGACGACAAGACGGCAGGAGTCGAAGACCTCCGAATAAGGTCCGACCGTTTGGCGACACCCGAGTGGTGACACGCCAAGACGGCGGTAATGCGGTCCTACCGTTCGGTGTCACCCGAGTGGTGACGCGCCAAGACGGCGGTGTCCAAAAGCACCGTGAGTGCGATGACTCGACGGTGCACGATGACGGGGTGAGGGTGTAAGGCTCGACCTCGTCTAACGAGCTAAGATTACGCGAACATCTTCGCCGCGAACGTGCCCATGCGACGTGCGGACGAAAGACCTCGCGCGTGACAATGTGTGACCTCCGAATAAGGTCCAGCCGTTCGGCGACACACTAAGCCCTCCGTGATAGCGGGAGGAACGATGGTGCTACGCCAAGACGGCGAGAGTCAAAGACCTCCGAGTGAGGTCCGACCGTTTGGCGACACCCGAGTGGTGACACGCCAAGACGGCGGCAATGCGGTCCTACCGTTCGGTGTCACCCGAGTGGTGACGCGCCAAGCGGCGGTGTCCAAAAGCACCGTGAGTGCGATGACTCGACGGTGCACGATGACGGGGTGAGGGTGTAAGGCTCGACCTCGTCCAACGAATTATGGTATACAACAAATTATGGGAATATTGTCGTCGTGTACTTGCCCACGTGACGAGCGGACGAGAGACATCACGCGTGACGAAGGGCGCGCGATTATGTCTCGATGTAATGCGATTAGTTTTCGCCTGTATTCGCCGGTGCAGCTATGTCGACGACAATACGATCGGGTTCGACCGCGCGACACTAGCCATGCTAACGAGGGGTTCGCTTCCCTGCGATGACGTTGTCCCCGATTCGGAGGGTGGTTCGGCGTCTGTGGGTGCATTCGCCGAGCCCGAGTTCTGCTCAAAATGCAGGAGCATGTGATGTTTGGCCTTACACGACCGACACGTCCACGACGATGGACAGTCATTAACGCTGTGGCTCGCGCAGAGACAGTTATAGCACAAGTTCGAAGCTTTAGCCGTCGAATGCCTCTCTCGGGGTGCTAACTTTAAGAACCGAGAACATGTTGCAACGAGGTGTTGTTCTTTACATACCGGACACTCGGCGGTTCGAGTTGCGAGCGACGAATCCGACGCGGACGATTGTGATTTGAACGGCATGGTCGACGGACCCGAGATGGCCTCAAGGACTTTAATGTATTGTCGCCCCGTGAAAATACCGGCGAACAATAGGCTTTGAGTTTATATGCTAAGGGACGAAAGAGAGAACGAAAGCAAACAACCGTTCCGTTCGTCAAGATGACGAGGAATAGCAGATGGCTCGTTTCGGATTCCTACGCGAAGGCTCAATGGAATGTTCCCGCGAGAACGTTCCTCCATTACGATACAATAGCGCAATCAAAATGACAATGTTGTTAATCGCAAGAGCGAATGGCAAACGCAAGAAAAGGGGATCAAATGCAGTGTAGAGCTAGCAAGGAAGAGGGTTGCAAGGGATGCACAAAATAAGAAAATAGTTGTATCAACGATCAAAATTATCAATTAGGTTGGCACAGGTGCCCGGTTACGGCGAGAAATAAACTCAAGTATTTGTTCAGATTGAGTTTTCAGCAATACATGTTGCGCGCGGAACTACGACACGAGCAGCGTATACGACATGAGCAGTACACACATGACATGAGCAATAATCCACGACATGAGCATCAATTACGCCAACTTCGTTGCAATTGTGATTATAATTGTAATTATAATCTTTAATAAGATTACCTTGAGTGCTGCAATATATTCTATACCGGGGACCAGTGCCGACGAACAGTATATTCGATCGGTGGCAAGTATGTTTGCGAGAATTCCAACGATCGGAATAATAGTTTCAGTATGTATTTTCAATATGTATTTCGAGTCTGGCCGAAACACACCCAGCAACAACGAAAATAATGTAGCGCGTTATTATGGAACGCGAGCTTATGTAGAAAAAATGTGTATATACGCTGCCGGCCCGTGACCGAGCGTCAAGGCCGTCGACGGCGCGGCGAAAACGTATGGCTTAACCGAGAATATTCCAATGTTGAATATTTCGGTTAACGACAATATTCAATAACGAATGACAAAAGCAATTAACCACAAAGCGATCAAACGACAAGTTTCCCGCGCGTATTCTCGTCGCGAAGCAATGTTGCGGCCGAGAGATATCGCGGCGGGTGTAGAATACGCGACTGATTAATTGTAATGCAATCGCGATCAAAACTACTAAGAAATGCTATCCACGAGCGAAAGGTCGGCGTTATTGCTTTTTGCGCGCGGATCCGGCTCGAAGGACCAATGCACGGGGGGGTATGAGGCGCTCCCAGGATTTGCGATTGGTCAACAAAATTTCTCGAAGGACCAGAGGGCCCGTGCCCTCGCGAAAGCGAATAAAGCGAAGCAAGCAAGCGAATATCAAAATGCGAGGCGACTCACCGTGTCGTTGCCCGGCGCCTCCTGGGTGTCGACGTCGTCCTCCCGTTGGCGAGATCTCTGGCGTGCAAGGCGAAAGCGTGCAACCGTCCGGTATAGCAAGCGGGCACGGACAGGCAGGTATAGCAAGCAGGCACAGATAGGCAGGATAGCAAGCAGTCACAGATAGGCAGGATATCAAGCGATTAGGCCTTCGTGGTCTGCGATAGGCGACCGAGCACTCCGAGTTTGCACACGCAAAAACGGTAACGTGTGAGCTTCACGACGTTCGACTGGTGAGTGTTTCTCTTCGGCGTTCTCCGGCTCGCGCACCTGCGAAGTACGGCGCGAGCGAGTACCGAATTCTTCTCATAATTGGAGATGCCACCCGTGGGCGGGCAGCACGAGTCGGGTGAGTCGCGCGAATATCGACAAGTGTACTAATCGCGATCCACCGACGTTTCGCTAATAGGCGCGATAATTCAACCGGTATAATTAGTCAATACGAAAACCGTACCATTAACAATGTGAAACGACAACACGAAATCAATTTTATAATTAACTACTATTTACACTATGATACATGGCGGTGCGCCAAACACTCATAATGTTACACTTTTTACACTTTCGAACTTATAAACTCACTCACGACAAAAGAGTGCTACACTTTATACACTTTACTACACTTTCCGTACAAACGACTTAGTTATAGGTCTGCGGAACGAGCCAGCGTGAGCTATACACTTTGTATTACACTCTTTACACTTTACTACACTTTCCGTGCAAACAACTTAGTTATAGGTCTGCGGAACAAGCCAGCGTGAGCTCGACACTTTTAGTACACTTTTGATACACTTTTATATACTTTAGGGTGAAACCTTTATATTTTAACATAATTTTATTAATTTCAGTAAATTAGAGAGAGAACGGCCAAAATGGAATTATTCCAGGCAAAAATTTATTACTTATTACACTTAATGTTATTTTCGTATGTATTAACTTACACTTTTCTACACTTTAGTGTTCTCTCTACACTTTTGTCAGGCTTAGAGCCGAATTAGCTTTATTTGCATGATTTCATTATTGATTTGATATTCCCTGCCAATTTTAAGTTTGATTACCATTATTATTTTATGTACGTGCGATAGAATTAAGTCGACGCGATATTTACTTTATATACTTACCGTGTTTACACCGAAAGGTGCAACCTTGTGCATCGCCGATGCGTTTCGTTGTGACGATTCCTTCGATGAACCTGGGTACCTGTAAAAGAAAAATATGATTAATGACGGATTTAAAGACCGTTAGTACTTACCTGGATTCCATAGGATTCGTTCATGTGACTTTTACCGAGTCACTCGATTCCGTTCGAGTGACTCTTGATTCGCTCGTGCGAATCGTCGCGGTGCAGCGACGCAAACCGGTTCACGCCACGGCGATAGCCATTCGCGACGCTGCATTTTAGGAGGAGAGTTCCTCCCGAGGGTGTAGATGTCGAGGACAGGAAAACTGACTCTACGCGCCGGTTACACTCAAAGTGTCGAAGGAGTCGTACTGCGTTACACCCGTAGGTACGACTAACCAATAGGAGAACTTCGCGCCTCAATAGGCATTCCGGCGCATGCGTTGCCTCAAAGTGGGGAGACTCGACCCGTTCCTCCTGGACAGTTCGTCGTGGAACTTCGAAGCGGTAACACGTTACGGTGATCGCGCAACAATTCGAAGCCGGCGTAGCTTATCCCGTTGACCGCTAGCGTAATTAGTGTGTTTTATAAGAATAGCGTGATTAATAACAATTCTATACGCTATACGGGATAATGATCCATTCGTGTAAGTCGACGTTTAGAAGAATACACCCGCGAACGGACGATCAAGCCCGGTTCAGGGAGAAGTTTGTAGAAGTGAAGGAATAATAAGTTATTATTTGTTTATAATAAAAAAGAGAGTAATTAAATCTCAATACCGAGAAGTGTTCCTATCCGAATTACCGTATATTGCGCGACGCATAAACAGGGCGTGGCTGACGGCCTTGAACACGTCGCAGCGGCGCAGAAGACGGCGGCCAACGAGCTGGAAGGACAAAAGGCACATAGCAACAACGCATGGTTTCTGTATATGAGCCTTAAAATACAGTGGCGACCGTATTATTCAGCCAAGTAGTAAGTGGCTATAATTCAATATAATTAACATCATTCGTTGTTCCGGTCACAACGTAACAAAGTTTTAGTTGTAATCGTAAGGCCGTAAGGAAATAGACCAATCACAGTCGATTATTCTTCTCGCGCTTGAAGAATAATTGAGTGTGATTGGTCTATTTTCTTACGGCCTTACGATTAAAACTAAAACTTTGTTACGTGCAATGGCCTTTACTGTTACGGACAAGTATGGAGCCCAAATCAGACTAGCGGCTCGCGGCCGCGACTGCGATTGCGATTTCGTTTCTTGACTAATGAGAAATGTCCGAATTGCCAGGAGCTTTTTTCTCATTGATCAAGGGACAAAATTGCAATCGCAATCGCAGTCGCTGGGTTCGTACGCCCGATACGCGCCATGGGACGTCACCCTAAGACTGGTTTCACATGGAGCGTAAATTGCATATGCGTAACTTGCGTCAGCCAATCAAATCGTCTCAGCTACTATACGCGTATGAAACAATTTGATTGGCTGACGCAAGTTACGCCCCATGTGAAACCAGCTTAAGGGTGCGGTCACATGGACTGATATTTTTTGCGTAACGTGTAACCGCGTAACTAATCAAAAGCGAATATGCGTAACCGAAAATGCAAAACGCTTCTAATAGGTTACGCGGTTACGCGTAACGCGGAAAATGCATGCTATGTGACTTCAGCCTAAGGCTGAAGTCCCATGGCAGGTATTTTCCGCGTAAAGGTTGATCCAGACAAACTTGCATAGCGCATAAACATAAGCATAAGAGAATTGATTGGTCCATATGCATGTGCATAAGGAAGTAGACCAATCCGTTTCTTTATGCATATGGTTATGCACCTATGCAAGTTTGTTTGGATAGACCTTAACCGCGTAAGCAATAAGAAGCGTGCATATGCGTAACAGAAAATGCGAAACGCTTGTGATTGGTTACGCGGTTACGCGTTACGCGGAAAATACCTGCCATGGGACTCCAACCTATACGTATCGCGTATGTTACGTGATATTCTGATTTCATCGTGACAAAATTTACGTAATAAATATTTGCGTGACCAATCAACTGTGACATCTAATGCTAGGTCTGCGAGTCGTAAAGTCGTGAGTCGCAAGAATTGACCAATCACAATCGAATTAGAGGAGAATAATCGACTGTCAATTTTGCGACTCGCGACTTTGCGACTCCCATTGTAGACCTAGCATTAAAGACATTCAGTTCCGCGTAACTGAAAACGCGGAACGTCTTTGATTGGTTATGCGATTCGCGTTAAGCCGTGATCAGATTACGAATTGGGATTGAGATTGGATTGAAATTTGACTAATTAGAGCAAAGTTCACTAAACTTGAAGTTAGTTTCCTTTATTCTGATTGATTAAATTTCAATGGAACTTATGCTAGGTCTATTTACTTGCATTACATTTGTCAACTTAATTTTGAAATTTTTTAAATAAAGTAAATAATAATTTTGACTGTTAAAGTAAATTATAAATAAAAAGAACTTTCTACAAAGTCATATTTTATATAACACGTTAAGGAGGTTGGCGCGGTCGCCTATATATATATATAATTTTGTTTTATGATTAAACAGTATAAAGCTGATCTCAGAAATGATTCATAAACATGTTATCATTGAGACAAAAAAAAACGTAAAATTGCAATTTTATCCTTTTTTTTATATATTTTTATACTATGATATATTGTTTAAGTAATTTATTTAAAAATTAAAAATATTAAGCTTAAAAAATTAAAAAACCGTGATTGCAATTCTCAATGTCGCAGAAGTGTAACATACAAATTTCATTTATTTTTACCGTATAGGATAAAGAAATACATAATATGATATTTACATAAAGGATATATCTATATACACATTTCTGTAATTTTTAAAACTAATATTTTTAAAACGGAACGATAGAAGTCAGTACAATTTTTTATATATATTGTTGATATAATTAACTTTCGTATCATGTTTGTATAGATTATTGACTTTTCTTATATTTCGTCCAACACGCCAACCTCCTTAAATATTTTAACAACACATAAAAAATAATTTTTAAAGCTATATCTTAGCACTATTTATATTCAAATATAGAGAATTTTTACTGTTATGTGTTGACAATCTGGTTGGTGTTGTGCGAATGAGATTAAGAATGTCAGCAATGATGAAGAAGCGTAAAGAGCAAAAAAGTTTAACACAAAGAATTTAGGAACAGCGTTATTCTTTGACAGATGTACCGCCCCAGTCAAACTCCCCGCCTGGCAGTGTCCTCGAATCGGATCACGCGGGAGTATTAACGGCGATCGGCCGCGAGGCCTCACGCCACTCTGACACGCTTGGCTCTAGAACACCGTGACCGCCGGGGCACGAAGCCCTCGGAGCACGCGCTCCGCCTAACCGAGTAAGTAAGGAAACGATGAAAGTAGTGGTATTTCACCGGCGATGTTGCCATCTCCCACTTATGCTACACCTCTCATGTCTCCTTACAGTGCCAGACTAGAGTCAAGCTCAACAGGGTCTTCTTTCCCCGCTAATTTTTCCAAGCCCGTTCCCTTCGAAATGTCTCCGTCGAATCTCGTTTCTCCGTCGAATATCCTTTCTGTACGTCTCCGTCGAATCTCGCACTCCACTTTTTCGAACTCGCACTCTTTCGAACTCGCACTCTTTCGAACTCACACTTTTTCGACTTTATCCCTTTTATCTTTCGTTACGATATTTTCCTTTTCAAAATAGTTCGCGATATCGGAGAGAGAAGTAAGCAGATAGACAAGAAAAAAAAAACAACAACACGAGAAATTCATCGTTGCTAAAATCGATTCTCTGAAGCCGCGTTCGTTGATCGTCACGCTTTCCTCGATCGCGCTCGCGACGTCCAAACCGACGTTAAAGCGGCGTTAATTTCGAAACATTTCCGCCCGCCTTCGACGACAGAGTTGGCGAACAATTTTCGTTTGGATTGAATGGCAGAACACAAAGCTTGGCAATGGGTCGTTTAAAACTTGAAGAGGCTGTGCGAAGGGTTACTACTCTTGTTAATCCGTCAGGTCCTGGATGAAGTTTCGTGACTCTGCCTAAAGGCCACTTGGATGGCGGGTAACGTTCGTCGGTCATGAGAACTAAAGATCCCTCTTTTATATCATTAGAAGGATGATACCACTTTGATACAGCCAGATATCTTTGGAGACATTCCACTGACCATCGTTTCCAAAAACAGTCAATCTTCTTTCTTAACAGCTGCCATCTATTAAGACGAGTCTCAGATTCAGACGATAATTCCGGTTCTGGAATAGTCGTGAATGATTCCCCTATCAGGAAGTGTCCCGGGGTCAAGGCAGTGTAGTCGCTAGGATCGTCTGACAGAGGGCAAAGTGGACGAGAATTCAATACTGCTTCGATTTGAATTATCACAGTGTTCAATTCTTCATAAGTTAACAAAGTATCTCCGATCACTCGAGTTAGATGAAATTTCGTTGATTTTACAGCTGCCTCCCACTTTCCTCCAAAGTGAGGAGCTGATGGCGGATTGAAGATCCATTTAGTACCGTCCTTTGCTAGAATAGAAGCGAGTTCACGCAATTCCTTAGATGCTATACTAAAACGTTGTCGTAAAGCAATATCAGCGCCAACAAAATTTTTTCCACAGTCGCTTTGAAGGGTAGCGCAGATGCCTCGACGAGCAGTGAAGCGTTTGTATGCCGCAATAAATGCTTCAGTCGAATAATCGGTTACTATTTCGATATGTATGGCTGAAGTAGCTTGACACACAAAAATCGCAAGGTAACCTTTATAGTTTCGAGCCGCCCGCCCTCTCCAAGTTTTGAGCATGATGGGACCAGCATAATCTAACCCAGAATGTAGAAACGGTCTTGCTTGAGTAACTCGAGACATTGGAAGTTGACCCATAAGTTGCTGAGCTCGGATTCCACGATATCGAGCACAACGAATACATTTGAGAATGAAGGAGCGAATAGGAGCCCTGCCTCCAATGATCCAATATGTTTGACGGATAAAGCTCAATGTAACTTGCGTTCCCCCGTGAAGTGTGCGGCTATGAGCGTCGTCAATAATGAGTGTGGTGAGAGGGGATGTTTTTGGAAGGATGATGGGATGTTTTGATTCCATGGAAAAATCAGCGTAATGTAATCGTCCTCCAACACGTAAGAGTTCATCTCGATCCAGGAATGGGGTTAATTTAGCCATAGGATGAGATCGTGGAAAAGTGTCTCCTTTAGAAATAATCAGTAAATCATTAGCGAACCAAGAATGTTGCACTTGTTTGCACCAAAAATTTCGGCTTTGATGTATCTCTTCCGGTGTCAGCGGCCAAAAAAGAGAAGTTTGCGGCTTTTTCCTTAGACGAGACAGAACACGACGACAGAGAGCTGTGATTCTAAACAAGAATGATAAGGAGGAATATCTATCAAGCAGTGACCAATAAGGTTTCGGGGATGACACGGTAAGTGAGACCATTCCAGGTCGCTCTTCGAGATCGGTCTCTGGCGAAAGTTTACTAACAGCTTTTGGCCACAAGGAAGATGGTTCGGATAACCAACTGGGACCGTTCCACCAGAGATTGTGATTAATGAGTTGTTCTGGAGTTAGTCCGCGGGAAGCGCAGTCTGCTGGGTTCTGTTTTCCTAATATGAAGTGCCACGATCCTTGGGGTAGCATCTCTTGAATAGCAGTAACTCTGTTCCGCACAAAATCTTTCCATCGCGATGGATGTGTGGTAATCCAGTAAAGAGTGACAGACGAATCAGTCCAAAGGTGTACAGGTACATCAGATAGATCCAACACTTTCTGAATATGTGTCATCAATTTCGATAATAGGAGAGCGGCTGAAAGCTCTAACCGCGGAATTGAAAGTAATTTAAGTGGAGCAACTCTAGTTTTTGCACTCACTAAGCGCACTAAATATTCATCATTGCCTTGTGAGACCCGAACGAACACCGCAGCAGCCATTGCCATAGAAGAAGCGTCTGAGAATCCATGAAGTTCTACTATACGTTTGGACGATCCAAGTCCTAACCATCTCGGAATAGAAAGCTTTAGAAGTGTGGTCAACTGAAGACGAAATGAGATCCAACGATCGTGTAACTCCGAAGGAACAGAATCATCCCATCCACTCTTGAGTAACCAAAGTTCCTGTAAAATTATCTTGCTCCGGATCATCACTGGAGAAATAAAACCTAGAGGGTCGTACATTTGAGCGATTTCAGAAAGTATCGTTCGCTTGGTAACTCGATCACGTTGCGATGATTTATCAGAAAAAAGGAAGGTGTCAGTCTCTGGATTCCAAATGAGCCCGAGAATTTTCACAAGGGATGGCTCAAATTCAACTGGAGAAGAAGATTCAGAAGAAGATTCGTTGCTACTGTCCGAAACTGGAGGCAATATTTCTTGATTGTTACTCTTCCATTTTTGCAAGGGAAAGCCGCCCGCCATACAAAGCTGTGTAACTTGGTGCACTATCTCTTTGGCCTCAGAGATTGTGTCGGCACCTCCAAAAGTGTCATCGATGTAGCGGCCTTTCTTGAGAGCTGGAACAGCTTTAGGAAAACGCGCACCTTCATCCTCAATAAGTTGTAGTACCGTTCGGAGTGCGAGAAAAGGGGCACATGTGAGCCCGAAAGTGACAGTGGTGAGTCGATGAGGAGCAGGCTGACCTTCTGAATTGAACCAAAGAATGGATTGTAACGCCCAATCATCTGGGTGTACGGCAATTTGTCGGAACATCTTGACGATGTCCGTAGAAAAGATAAATCGATGTGTGCGAATCCAAAGTAGCACGTCGGAAATATCCGTCTGAAGTTTTGCACCTGAGTGGAGAATTTCATTAAGAGAAACTCCGGAGCTAGTACGACAGGAACCGTTGAATACCACCCGTAGTTTGGTGGTAAGTCTGTCCTCACGAATGACGCCATGATGTGGAAGATAAAAAGCAGGTGTACTATCTTCAGAGATGGGAGCTGCGACCATATGACCGAGTGTCAGATAATCTTTTAAAGATTCTTCATATCTCTGCTTATATAGTGGGTCTGAAGAGAAACGTCTTTTCAAGCCTAAAAAATATCTGAGTGCAATATTTCGAGAGCTTCCCAAGGAAGAAAGGGGTGACTTCAATGGGAGACGAACGATATATCGACCTTTTTGATCTCGTGAGTGTGTATTCAGGAAATGTTGTTCACATGCCAATTCATCTGGCGTAAGGTTTGATCCAGGTAAGGAGATAGTTTCTTCTTGTTTCCAAAATCTGGTGAGTGACTCTTGAAGTTCATCATCAGTTGAGCAGTGTAGGATGCGCCCCTTTGCAGGAGATCCGCCAGTGTCGATGGAACCAGATAAAATCCATCCAAAGATGGTCTGTTGAGCGAGGGGTTCGTTACCGCTTCCTCGTTTTATTCCTTCCAGGATGATAGACCCATAATAATCCGCTCCAATGATCATATCCACAGGACCGGAGATTGCAAACTCTGGATCTGCTAAAGAGAGTCCTTTGGTATGATTCCAGGATCGATTGTTGGTATAAAATGAAGGAATCTTGATAGTCAAAGTAGTTAAGATAAAGGCTTTAATAATACATTCTGAAAAAGAATTGTGAATGGACTGTAGCCTAACGGTAACTAAGCCTCTAGTTTTCCCTGAATAGGTTCCGCCTATGCCGAGAAGAGGGATTGAAGCGGCACAACGTTTTAAGCGTAAACGTTGAGTAAGATCCTCTGTTATGAAGGATAATTCCGAGCCTTGATCGATAAGAATGCGTACAGTATATTGCACATTATTCAAACCAATAGCGATGGCTCGACAAGTAGCAAGAAGTGTCGTATTCCGTTGTAGAGAGGGTAGATCTCGAGGTCGACCTAACATTGCTAGTCATTCCGCATTGGATGTAGAAGAATCTTCAATCGTGGACTCCGGCTCCTTCTCGTTAATTTGAGAGAGAGCAACTGCTTTTCCACCCTGCACTTGACTTCCTTTACCGGGGTGAATTGAAGTATGATGTTGTTTTCCGCACTTCAGGCAACGTCTGGTACTTCGACAATTTCGTAGAGCGTGGCCTCCCAAACAATTGAAACATCTACGTTTTTGAGCAACAATATCGTATCGTTGATTACTGGTTTTAGATTGGAAAGTTAGACAGCCAGACAAATTGTGAGATGCATCACATAATGGACAACAAGGATAATTAGTGTTTGAATCAGAGGAGCCTACATGAACGGCGTTTCCGAAACGCGTCGAAGAACTGTGTCGATTTGAGTGTTCTTTGCTGCTGACTGCATTTGGATATTCCAAAGCCAAATTTTGCATCGCTTGAGTTCTTCCGATTACGAAATCCTCGAATTGTTTAAACGTCGGGAAAGTTGAAGTCGATCCAAGTTTTACCTCCCAAGCCTCTCGAGAATTCGCGTCGAGCAGCTTTACTAATAAATGAACTAGAATCGGATCCCAGTAGTCTACGAAGCATCCCAAGGCTCTCAATGCTCCGATTGATTCAGTAGCAGAAGCGAGAAGAGAACTGAGTCCAGAAGCTGCCTTTGTCTTCAAAGGTTTAAGATTGGTGAGACTATCTAAATGCGCGGAAATGAGAAACCGTTTATTTTCATAGCGTGTTACCAATGTATCCCACGCTATTTCAAAACTGTCACCAGACATCGGCAGATTGGTGACAAATTTTAAGGCTTCTCCTGACAGGGACGTCTTTAAATAGTGCATCTTCTCTACCTCTGGTATTTCTGCGTCATTTCAAATAATGGATGTGAATAAGTCGTGGAAAGACCTCCATTCTTGAAGTTTTCCAGAGAATTGCGGCAAGACGATTTTCGGCAAAGATTGATGTCGTCTGTACGATCGAGACGGCTCACCGGAATTTGATGTCGGACGACATGATCTAGACGGCTCACGAGAATTTGATGCCGCCGATGGCGTGGAAGAATGAGAGCTTTCCAATTCATCTCGTTGAGAGCGAAGTTTTGACTTAGCCAAAATATAAAACTTTTGACAACGTTCAAATATTTTATCTGTGATGTATCGGTGATCTTTTAGCCGTCTATCTCCCGAGCGGCATAAATCCACATGTTCCTCTCGAAAGTGTTGCCAGTTTTCGTCGAGTAATTCCAATCGAGCGTTAATAAGTTGAAGAGATGCCTCATCATGATCATCTTCCGTCGCTGCCTGCTGAATTAATTTGTATCGACTGCGTTGCAGCGAAATCCTTGTATCAATACTTGACATAATGTTAAGCACAACAATATCCGGCTCGAAGGACCAAAAAATGTTATGTGTTGACAATCTGATTGGTGTTGTGCGAATGAGATTAAGAATGTCAGGAATGATGAAGAAGCGTAAAGAGCAAAAAAGTTTAACACAAAGAATTTAGGAACAGCATAAACATAGATCACAAGAATGAATGGTGCGTAGATCAAAGATGTTTAATATGAAAGACGTAGAAAAATCAGGAACGTAGAACGCAGGATGAATGGCGCGCAGGAAAATCAGGACTGAGTTAAATCTGTAAATAACAAATCCAAATAATTTAAAAGTCTCAAAAAAGGGGTATCAATTCGTCATTTGGCGTATTCGGTGTATCAACGTAATTCAGCATTATGATAAACTCAAAGCGGTGTATCAAAAACGTCATTCGAAATCTCTTTACAGCCTCGAACCTTTCGTCATCAGCGGTGTATCAAAAAACATTCATTCGAAATCTCCCTACAGTCTCGAACTGTTCGTCATCACGCAAGAGGTCTGAATCTTACATCGCAGTCTCGAACTGCTCGATCACCTTTAAAGGTGTACGCAAGAACATTCGCTGTCCCTCACCATAATATAAAGCTGATCGCAAAAAGCCACGCGGTAATCACGCAACATCGTGTTGCCCGTCATGACCTCGAACGTATGAATCCGCGGTTAACTCAATCGTAGTAAAGCTTACTCTTACCTTTAAACTTCTATCTACCTTCTTACGTATAAAGACGACGAATTCGAATAATCCGCTATGACTCCATCATTCGAGCAATCCGCTATGACTCCATCGAATCTCCTTTCGAAACTCCCTTCGAAATGTCTCCGTCGAATCTCGTTTCTCCGTCGAATATCCTTTCTGTACGTCTCCGTCGAATCTCGCACTCCACTCTTTCAAACTCGCACTCTTTCGAACTCGCACTCTTTCGAACTCACACTTTTTCGACTTTATCCCTTTTATCTTTCGTTACGATATTTTCCTTTTCAAAATAGTTCGCGATATCGGAGAGAGAAGTAAGCAGATAGACAAGAAAAAAAAAACAACAACACGAGAAATTCATCGTTGCTAAAATCGATTCTCTGAAGCCGCGTTCGTTGATCGTCACGCTTTTTTCGATCGCGCTCGCGACGTCCAAACCGACGTTAAAGCGGCGTTAATTTCGAAACATTTACATTTTTGCAATTAAGAAATTAAATTCTAAATGAGTCAAATTACTATCTTTTCTCTTATTTATCCCATGTTTAGCTGAAACCACATATACTCAAAATCAAAGACGGCATCGTTCTTGTTTTAATAGTTCACTGAGACAAGAAGATATTTTTCCATCCATTGAATTATCAGGTAAAACTGCATTTAATTTTTTTCAAGCAAGTGAGTGATACTTTGATTGCTAAAGTCAATTATAATATAAATAAAAAAACAACAAAATATTTAATTTAAAAGATTCTTTGACGTTGTATATCTCATTTTACATTTATTATAAATTGTTAAAATAAACATCTAAATATTTTAATAGTAAAAAAATAATTTTTATAGCTATATTTGAGTGCTATTTCTATTCAAATATAGATTTTTTACATTTTTGTAATTAAGAAATTAAATTCTAAATGAGTAAAATTACTATATTTTTATTATTTATTCTATGTTTAGCTGAAACAACATATACTCAAAATCAAAGACGGCATCGTTCTCCTAATAGTTTACCCAGACAAAAAGATATTTTTCCATCCATTGAAATCTCAGGTAAAATTGCATTTCACTTGCATTATATTTGTCATAACTTAATTTTGTAATTTTTTCAAGCGAGTAAATAATATTTTTTACTGTTAAAGTAAATTATAATATAAATAGAAAAAACTTTTTACAACATATTTAATTTAAAAGATTTTCTTTAGCACTGTATATCTTATTTGGCATTTATTATAAATTAAAGTAAAGTGAACTTAAATATTATAATAGAAAAAAATAATTTGATTCGTATATAACATGAACATGAATTGTATGTGAATATATATAATTATATATATTTGTATGTAATTATGTATGTATAATACTTTTCCCGAGATTCTTTTTAGAAAAATATTTAAAAATTAATATATGCTACTCATTTTTATAAAGTAAAAATAACTTATTTTTATTAAATATAAATAATATTTACTCACAATTATACTCGCATAAAAATAACTCGTTTTGTTTATTTCTTAATAAATAATTTAATATTTTTTTTATAGATGATGAAATCAAGAGACACGGTAGTGTCTCGCGCCAAGTACACGCGGAGCGAGACCGACCGTGACTCTTTTACGCGACGCGACGGGTTGCGAGTACCCGAGATGTTGAGATCTCGATAACGAGTGAACGAATCAAGTTCTAAGTAGGCTTGATCGGTAGCTTGGGGTCCAATTAGGGGGGGGTTTCTCTCATAATATTCCGCTACGTGCCCTACGAGTGGAGATATTGCGACGCAAAGTCCAAATGCGAAAATTTATTTTTAAGATACTCCTCCTCCTCCTAACGCCGACGTCTCAATATTATTATGATTATCAGAGAAACGTCCCTTTCACTTTTTCGACGCTGGCGGCGCAGGTATCGCCAGTTTCGATATCGCGCGCGTATTTCGAAATTAGGTCGATAGACTTATCGGTCAGGAGGAAGATTTCTATATTTAGGTGTAAATTCGGTATATATGTAATAAATATTGAGTCAACGGAAAAGAAGGTTCTCTACGCTTGGCAGAAAGTGCCGCTAGGGAATTTTTAAGTCAGTTCTTATGAATCAAGCTTGAATTTGATGTCTATGTATCCCAGGTTGCCGATGACGAGGTCCAGATAGTGCGCTTTATAGTTTTCGGTGTCCAGGTGTAATAATACGTTGAATTCGATGTCTACGTGTCCCAGGTTGCCGATGACGAGGTCCACATAGTGCGCTCCGTAGTTTTTGGTGTTTACGTGTATTAATATCTTGAATTCGATGTCCACGTGTCCCAGGTTGCCGATGACGGGATCCAGATAATGCGCTTCATAGTTTTCGGTGTCCAGGTGTAATAATACGTTGAATTCGATGTCTAGGTGTCCCAGATTGCCGATGACGAGGTCCACATAGAGCGCTTCGTAGTTTTTGGTGTCCAGGTGTAATAATACGTTAAATGCGATGTCTAGGTGTCTCAGGTTGCCGATGACGATGTCTAGATAGTGAGCTCCGTAGTTTTCGGTGTTTACGTGTATTAATACCTTGAATTCGATGTCTAGGTGTCCCAGGTTGCCGATGACGAGTCCACATAGTGCGCTCCGTAATTTTCGGTGTTTACGTGTATTAATACCTTGAAATTGTTATCTAGGTGTCCCAGGTTGCTGATGACAAGGTCCAGATAGCGCGCTCCGTAGTTTTCGGTGTCTAGGTGTAATAATACTTCAAATTCGATGTCTACGTGTCCCAGGTTGCCGATGACGAGATCCACATTCTGCGCTTCGTAGTTTTTGGTGTCTAGGTGTATTAATAACTTTAAATCTGACTGTAGGACACGTAGATATCAAATTCGAGGTATTAATACACGTAAACACCGAAAACTACGGAGCGCACTATGTGGTCCTCGTCATCGGCAACGTGGGACACGTAGACATCGAATTCAAGGTATTAATACACGTAAACACCGAAAACTACAGAGCTCACTATCTAGACATCGTCATCGGCAACCTGGGACACCTAGACATTGCATTCAACGTATTATTACACCTGGTCACCGAAAACTACGAAGCGCACTATGTGGACCTCGTCATCGGCAACCTGGGACACCTAGACATCGAATTCAACGTACGATTACACCTGGACACCGAAAACTATGAAACGCACTATCTGGATCCCGTCATCGGCAACCTGGGGCACGTGAACATCAAATTCAAGGTATTAATACACGTAGACACCGAAAACTACGGAGCGCACTATGTGGACCTCGTCATCGGCAACCTGGGACACCTAGACATGGCATTCAACGTACGATTACACCTGGACACCGAAAATTATGAAGCGCATTATCTGGATCCCGTCATCGGCAACCTGGGACTCGTGGACATCGAATTCAAGATATAAATACACGTAGACACCGAAAACTACGGAGCGCACCATGTGGACCTCGTCATCGGCAACCTGGGATACGTAGACATCGAATTCAACGTATTATTACACCTGGACACCGAAAAATTATGTTTATTCTATCCTTGTTCTATAATGCAATAGCGCGCTCCCTCGGCCGCCTCCCCGAACGCAGCCCTAGACATCGAATTCAAGCTTGATTCATAAGAAACGACTTACAAATTCCCTAGTGGCAGAATTAAAATTATGTCTAGTGAGACCGACGGCTACGGCCACGGTAAGCCCGGGGGACCAGTCGGCGGCTGGGACGCAGCGGGACCAGGCGGAGGCTACGGCGAGCGGTGGATGTGACAGCGAGCGCGTGCCCCGCGTCTCGCTAACTAGGTTGGAGGACAGCGAGGGTGATGGCAACGCCAGAGCAGGCCAATAGGCCCGCCATCATCATATGTTCATAGTAGTTAGTAAGGTTAGTAATTAAGCCTAGGGTTAAGCATAAAAGATAAAATGCCAAAAAAAAATATAGTTGCAACTTCTGCTGCCGAAAAGGTAAAAAACGCGGTACGCGTTATAAGTACGTTGTTTTGTAGGCGCAATGCGCGTAAAATTGTTTGTTTTGGCTCGTTTGCCGCATAATAGCGAGCACTTAGTTTATCACTCCCGAGTGACATCTGCGTGTGTTTACGTTGGTCAGGAGGAGCCAACACCGTGTCATTTGTGTTCCTGAGTAACACTACGTTTAGTTGTTTACATTCTCGGATGACACTTTGTTCATTTACATTGGCCGGGTGGAGCCAACACCGCTTTGGTTACCTTCACGGGTGACAATTTAGTTTGTTTACGATGGTCAAGCGGAGCCGACACCGCGTTGTATATATTCCCGAGCGATACTTGTTTATTACGGTGGCCAAGAGCCACCAACGCCATTTATTTACGTGCGCTACGCATATATTGTTTACGTTGGCCAAGCGTCAACAACCTCCTTTGGTTATATTCGCGATATGCGCATTGTTTACGTTGACGAAATGTCAACAACCCCGTTTGTTTACATCACCGCGTGCGCGTTGTTTACGTTGGCCAAACGTCAACAACGCTCCGTATTTACATTCGCGTGGTACGCATTGTTTACGTTGACGAAGTGTCGACAATTACGGCACCGCGTACGCATTGTTTACGTTGACGAAGTGTCAACACTCCGTAGTTACATGCGCGTGGCACGCATTGTTTACGTTGACGAAATGTCAACAACTCTGTTTGTTTACCACACCGCGTGCGCGTTGTTTACGTTGGCCATGCGTCAACAACACCCCATGATTATATTCGCGACACGCGCAATATTTACATCCGCGAGGTTCACAATGTTTACATTAACCGGGCGTCAACAACGAGCGTGGTTTACATTCGCGATTTGTTTGTTTACGTCGGAAGCAAGTGCGTTGTTTACGTTGTCCAAGCGTCAACAATGTCCTAACAGCGGCGCTCGTTGTTTATGTTAGCGGCGCGTATGTTTGCGCCGACCACGCGGCGCCGGCGCGGCGTAATTAGAGCGCGATTGACAATGTTAATTGACCGAGGGACGCAATGGCGAGTGCGTCTATCCGCGCGCGCGATGACCGGCGGTGACGTGGCGTGTTTGGCGTCGAGCGTATGTGGAACGAGCACTAGCGTCCGCTGTGCGGCGACTGTGTATCTCGGGGATTTGCGGAGGAGCGTGCCGACTGGAAGGAACGCGACGAATCTAGAAACGACGTTCTAGAAGCGTCCAGACGGAGCTCGGTGTATCGAGAAGCGAGCGAGTGCCGCGGGTACGAAGGTATCGCGCGGCCTGCGTGATGGAATGCGGATGAGAGCGCGAGCAAAAACTTGTTTGTCACGGTGCGAATAAAGGGGCCACGTGACAACGCATGGTAAGCCACGGCGGTCGTTCCCGACTTACGCCAGGAGTGGGGAAGCGACACAGCGGCGGGGCAGCCCAGCATCGGTGTGGACTCAAGGAGTTCTTCGGGAGCGTTGGCACGGCACGGACGCAAGCTAGAGGCGGGCGCGGAAAAGAACATAGCAGCGCGAACGAGACACTAAGCCGAGCACCGAAGAGCGATCCCGCGCAATACACGGCGCGTAATAAACGTTTATAACAAGTAATCCCGAATTGAACACGCGCTTTTGACAACGCGACATCGTACACGAGTAGCGGAGCGTAATTCTTTTCGACGAACCGAGTGCGGTTCCCTTTTCAATCCATGTATCTGAAACAAAGAATATACATTCTATTACATTTGTTCTCGTAAACTGCGAGTAATAATTATTCATCTATCCTACCTAAAATAATCCTCAAAGATTCATACTTACCCATTCCCAAATATACTTACCTGTTGGCGTTCCTAAATCTCCGACAAACGGCGATCCTGAGGCAGTCCAGAGGCGTGCTGATCCAGCAGGGGCGACGAATCCAGCGGTGCACAGCTGAAGTCCCGACGACGGTCCACGACGCAGAGGCGTGAGTCCCACGACGATCCCGGAGTCCGAGGAGAACTTGAAACAGAAAGAAGGAGAGGAATTAGTGGGAAGTCACTGAAATCAGGGACGGTAGGTGGTCATTTCATATCCTTCTCGGTGGGTTATGAGGTCAAACCGAGTGGCGACCGTTTGAAGTATAGGGCCGATCCATAAGAGTGATTATAACGATCCTCCGTTCGGTCACACTAGACATAATAAAAATTGGACGAATTAAAATTATGTCTAATAAAAATTGGATGATGTATAAAGCAGGGCACACACACTTTTCCGTAGTAGAACATAACAGTAAGGTTTCGACTTACTCGATTCGGCCGTTTGTAACTGTAGAAGTAAGAATCGAGCAACGCGATTGGTCGAAACGTTATGTTACGTTCTACGAAAAGCGTGTGTGCCCTGTTTACAATACAATAGCCTTTTACGTGTCTCACTGTTTTAGTTTTTCACTAGATTGCCGTAACTATAAAAAACGTAAAACGTAAACATAAGCTGAAGAATCAATTAGTATATTGCTTTAACTTTATGTATTTTAGAAGACGATAGAATTGATGATACGAGTTGGCCGTAAGCAGGAGTAAGTACGATTTCAACCGGTTTTACTTTACTTCTGTTTACGGCTCATTTCTATCGTCTTCTAGAATACATAAAGTTAAAACAATAACAATATACTGATTGGTTCTTCAACTTATGTTTACGTTTTATGTTTATGGTTATTATGGCAATTCATGTGCGAAAGCCTTTAGGTCGGTATTCATAGTCGGTTCTTATTTTAAGACCGTCTTAAGTAATGTCTTAAGATGCTAATACGGCTTTGTGATTGGTTAATGACATCTTAAGATTGTATTTAAAACGGTCGTAAATATAAGATTTGACTATGAATACCAGCCTTAAATCCAGTGAAGAACTAAAGGCAAGAACCAATCATGTTACAGAATCACTGAGCGCTTACTGGTCTCTTTTGTCTGCTGAACGTGCTCAATGTTACCATTTTATCAATGTTACCATCTTATAAAAATTTTCTGATCAACCAATCAATGCTTTGCACCACAAAAGCGAAGGCGCCACACACAAAAATTGCGTTTCGCGCTGGTTTCGCGATTGTTGATGGTCGGTCGACACGTGCGTCGTTATACTTAAAATTATCGATTGAATCCAGCCCGGATCGAGTGCTAATCGTCGTATTTGCAGCAAAGACGAATAAGCAGAGAGACACGTAAGTACATACGTTTATTGTAGTTGTGGACGCAAAAAACGATTCGTGTGATAGCGTAGTATAACGTAACAAGGGTTAACGCACAAAAAACGCATCGGTTATAAGCTTACTTAATAGATGCCTCGGATCGAGATCGATTCTTTCACATGCAGTCTCTCACGTATAACGCCGTAACCGATACGTTTCTTATACGTTGACACTGCATGTTACGTTACGCTACGTTACTATACGAGAATCTTGTGCAAAGGCTCTAATTGTAAGTCGTAAAAATATCACGTTCATGACTACGACAAATGTCTCGTTCTTTGCCATTAGATTGCTCATCGCGTCGTCGCCTGTCGCATCGTCGCTCGTCGCGTCGTTTCTCGGAAAATCCAGCCCGGATCAAGTGCCATTCCGAAACAAGGAAGAAGCAGAGAGACATGTAAGTGCTTATGTCTATTGTAGTTATGAAATTAGCAGAGACAAACGTAAGAGTTTCTGCGCAAGACTCGTGTGATAGCGTAGTATAACGTAACATGGGTTAACGCATAAAAAACGTATCGGTTACGGTTTCTTATGCGTTGACACTGCACGTTACGTTATATGAGAGTCATATATGCGGTCATTAATGCTTTCTTAACTGAATCTGCGATTTTTATAGTGCATGTATTACGTCCATGACAAACGTCTCGTTTTTACGACAAACGTCTCGTTTTCAGATTTTTCATTGCTCTTGGCATCGTCGCTCGTCGCTCGTCGCATCGTTGTTCATCGCATGCTCGTCGCTCGTCGCGCAGACAATGATTTCTTCTGGACAAAAAAAGATTCCGTCTCTCGAAGCTGAAGATGACGTAAGTATAAAAAATGCATATTTATAACATGTTTATTTTTAATTTTAATACATTAAAAATATTTCAGATTGATATGGAAAATATGGAACTCCTGTTCAAAGATTCCTCTGATTTTACGTGTATCGCTCCTGTTGTCGGCTCTTCGAGATCCGTCGCTGCTGCCGGCCCTTCGAGTGCTGCCGCTGCAGCCAATCCTGGTATCTTTACTGTTACCCATCCTTCGAGTATCCCCACCGCTGCCGGTCCTTCGAATACCGCCGCTGCTGCCGGCCCTTCTAGTACCACCGCTGCTGCCGGCTCTTCTAGTACCGCCGCTACTGCCGGCCCTTCTAGTACCGCCGCTGCTGCCGGCCTTGTTGATTTAGGTGAATTGTACATATTGATTATTTTATTTATATTTACACATATATAATTGGTTATATATATATTTATGAATATTAATGACTTACTTTTTTATCATAGCACGAAGAGGAAGGGGCACGAAAGCTGGTAAACATCGTAAAGCAAAAACATTCTTCCAGTTCTTGTTTCACATGAGCGACACATACAGCAACCACTATTATGGCGGAGAAAGAGGAAGAGGAAGAGGAGATGGAAGAGGAAGAGGAAGAGGAAGAGGAGATGGAGGAAGAGGAAGAGGCAGAGGAAGAATTCAAGGAGATTAAGTAGCATATACAGCAGCATATACAAGGTATACGTATGTGCAAGATATTTTATACAAATGCTCAATATTTGGTATATATTCAAATCAAAAACTTATTGTGACACACACAACTTTACTGTTTCAGATCATCCGACGCTCAAAAGCAGAGTAGCAAGATATTTACTCTTCAAGATAATCTCAAGATAATAACTGGCCGCAGGGGGAAGTGATCCGCGCAGTTCCTTGGGCCTAACGCACCCACGGCATTACCGAGTTCAAAACACCGCGGACATACACGAACAATTATACATACACCCATACACGTACACAGTCTAGAGTGTGAGGAATTACGAGTGAATGAGTCTATACTGCGCAGTTTAACTTCTGTTTGGGACGCTTTTATTGAGGCGTTCATGTTAATCCAGTCATAAGTCTTACTTTGGATGTGATACAGCTTATAGTTTCGGTTTCTCTATTATGGCCACATGGGTTACCCCCACGGTCTTTCCTTTAAAAAAAAAAAAAAAAAAAAAAAAATAATAATAATAATAATAATAATAATAATAATAATAATAATAATAACTCTTCTATTTTTCCACGTGAAAGGGGGAGGATATTTCCCTATAGATATTTTATTTTTTTAGTTTGTGTTATTATCACACGGTACTGTGGAACAGTCATATATATAAGTTTATTTCGTTTTTGTAGTAATTGACATTGTTCGTAATAGATATTTTTTTAGTTCGTGATTCAGAAATCATCTGATTTGCAACGCGCAAGTGAGGTCGGGTAGATTTGTGTTGAAATATTTTTTATTCTTGTCGAACATGATCATTACATTGTATGTGTAATTGTAAAGAAATGTTCCTGACGTTAATTATCGCTATCTTTTCAGTTTTAAGGTTCAGAGATTGTACTATTTTGTAAGTTTTGTAATAAAAAAAGACTATAAAAAACAATATAGTCTCGATTTTGTACCCGTACTGTCATTATCTATAATTTCTAAGTGGCCCACGCGTAACTTTGTACAGGAGCGAGAATAAATTGCATGTTATATATGCAGCACATATTTTTTTTTTATTAGGTCAAAATATCGCAAATTTATATCGCTAGTGTAAAATGTATATCTCAGATCCATTAATTATATTCGTTAAATGTAAGTTTTATTGTTAATGTATATCGCTAATGTAAAAGGTATCTCGGATCTATTAATTAAATATAAAATATGTGTATTTAAAGTTTTTATGAAAAATCCAATTTAATTGAGCGTCATATTCCGACTGTATCCTCTCTATCTCCGTTTCGGGTCACATCTCCCGCATAATTCGCACCTTATCTAAAAAACTAATATTTAGGTAATTTGTTAGAGATTGTAGATATATATATTGTATATATATATTTAAATTTTTTGTTACTTTTTTAAAATATCAAGAGACACGGTAGTGTCTCGCGCCAAGTATACGCGGAGCGAGACCGACCGTGACTCTTTTACGCGACGCGACGGGTTGCGAGTACCCGAGATGAGATCTCGATAACGAGTGAACGAGTCAAGTTCTAAGTAGGCTTGATCGATATTCTTTACCATAATTATTAAATTTCATGATCACGATCATGATGGAATAAATATAAATCTCTACAGTGCAAAATATAGATAATGCCAATTTCAAGATCCCAGACAGTACCATGTCCAAAAGCGGGATAAAAGATATCTAAAAGATATCCCGTTTTTGGACAGGCGTGGTGTTTGGGATGCTACGCGCGTATTTCATAATCACACTTACCGACACCGATAATTGTCGGTAATTAGTTAGTTACAGAACACGTGCCCAGCGGGCAGCGTCTCGAAATTCATTACCAGTTGTATTTTGCGTAAGGTGTGTGTAGTGATCAGCTAATCGCAACTATCACCAATTATCTGGCGATAGCTGCGACCAGAAATTATTGCGTGACATTATCTCATCATATCTGTGAGTGAGTGAAGGTTATATTGTTGATATATTTCGATATCTCTGAGACAATATCTCTTTCTGTGAGTGAGTGAATTGTTTGATAACAGGTTACATCCAGCGGACGGTGAGTTGCGTCGGCACCGCCCCTGATTATTTTATCTGTACCCGCGCGGCCCATAACAAAAGGTAACTATTTTCTTGTATTTCGAAGTCTATTACTACGTTTACGCGAGCGTTACTTCTGTAGTAACTTACGATAATTCCTTCGCGTAAACGGGATTTTGTAGTAACTTACGATAATTTACTCCGTGTAAACGAGTGATATATCTCGTAAGTTACTACAGAAGTAACGCTCGCGTAAACGTAGTATATGTTTGATTGTATTGGGACGATTAACGATGATTCAGCGACGACGCTAAACATTAAACAAATTCAATTTTATTTCTTTGATGCTAGCGTCAAAGCGGAACCACCACATTCACCTTGTTGATGACGCTCATTTTCAGCGTCTCATGAATTGACACCTTGAGAAAGCAATGTGCAGGTTTCTACTTGCACACTTAAAAATTATGAGGAAGCAATGTGCAAATTTCTACTTACACACTTTTTTTATTGTGATAAAGCTTTATTGCAACTAATATCTGTCATATTAATATCTGTTATTTTAACGATACACACTTTATTTACAGTCAACAATTTGCAATTCACAAGCAATTAAGTGAAACCAGCGTCAAGCGTCAAAGCTGAACACAGTTGAGCTTTTGTCATTTGCCGTTGAACTTAAACAGACTAAAATTTTGACGCTCAAATCGAGCGTCGAGCGTCAGCATAAAAAAGCACCTTCATAGTTTTTAAGAGTGCAAGTAGAAACCTGTATATTGCTTCCTCATAGCTTTTAAGGTGGGCAAGTATAGAGACTTGCACATTGCTTCCCCATAATTTTTTAAGTATGCAAATCATAAATTACCGAGTTCTAGAATAAAATACCTTTCCCAGGTAGCACATACACGTTCTCAAAAATATTTTACAAGCGTTTTTCCGAACGTTTATAACCGATTTCTAGAAACATTTCTCATGAGTAAAAATGTCCATTCGAAAAACGTTTGACGAAACTTTCTTTTTCCATAAAATAACGTTTAAGAAACTATTATAAAAACGTTTTTTTTAATAATAAAGAAGTTTTAAAATTCCTACTTTTTACGTCTTTTGAACGTGTTCATGACGTCTTTAAGACATGCGTGAGAATGTTCTAGGAACTTTATGCATTATATCATCTATGGCGTCTATTCTTTTTCGAAGAAATTTCCTGCACTGGTACACATTCGTGCAATAAGTTAAGTTAAAGTGAAACAAAATATACTTGTTTCACTTTAACTTAGAGAAGATCGGAGCTCGTTGGCACAAGAGTCAAATTAGCAATGCGTTCCGTTTATGTATTTATGGAAAGAAACAATGTGGAAAAGTTATCACAATTGCTGAACTGCCTAGTTCAGAGTTTATATTTGTTACTCCACATTGTGACATTAGAAGGAAAAAGATAAACTCTGAAGTTCAGCCAGTTCAGGAATAGAAAACAGACTCAAAATATCTCTCTTATGACATAGGTACTTTTCCCAACGTTTATTTAAATCAAACAAGTATTACAATAAAAAAGAGAGAAAACTCTGATTCAAGAGGTGGCAAGAAAAATTGCTCAAATTTTAAACTAAAAAAGGCTACAGGTTTCCGGCAGAAATGCTGTTACACGGGTAAACACTATGAAAACGCAATATACATCTGGTGAGGATTTAAAAAAAGTCTGGAAAACGGTAGGCGGAATGGGAAATATTGGACGTAAGTGTATAAGTATGTAATATATCACGTATATATCACGTTTTCAGGGATATGATATATTTTTCGTGTTAGACTAGTGTAATGATAAACTAATGTTTGGTTCAGAGATTAGCGGATTGGTTTTATTAGTTTACACTGAAAAAGTTCCTCTCTCAATCCGTGAAATGCAGTGTACACATGTATATAAAACCACCTTTCCTATTTAGACATAACTTTATTTGAAATTGTATAAACTGTTTAGCTGATGGAGAGTCTTCTGGAAGACAAACCGTACATGGAACCTTTGAGTACATTATCTTCCACTGGTGCAGAAACGATTAAAACAGAAAATCCTAACTCTTCCCACAACTTAAATATCCTTGGAAAATCTTTTAACGTGAATATTAGTGTGGCCTTGTAAGTCAATATGCATTTGGCGTAAATCGATTGACTGCGTGATAGAAATTTCTAAGATTCGGGAAATTTATAATCCCGCAGCCTACTCATGTCGTTGTCGGATATGGGATATATGAAATCTCAGCCTTAGGCCGGCTTAGGCTTCACACCTTAGCTGAAAAAAGCAGAAGCAAATCAGAACTCTCAATCATAATAGGCAATATGTATTGGCCCACACGGCATGTAATATTTGTGGAAGATTGTTTTCAATTAAAACAATATTTCACAATATTACATGCCGTGTGAAGGTATATACTATTAAATACTGCTTACTATAAGTGAGAGTTCTGATTGGGCCTTTGCCTTTCTGCTTTCTGTTTTTCTGCTAAGGTGTGAATCCGGCCTTAGTCACAATACACTTTTCAGTACAAAAGACTAAAGATATATATTTTTGTACATTTACAGGTAAACGTAAGGCTAATGATGTTTCCCAAAAAATAGATGACGAACAGAAAGAGAAAAGACATAAGGAGAAGATGGAAGTCAAACATAAGCTGCTGAAGAAACTGGACAAACTTATTGACAAACTGTAGAATATATAACTGTAGAACATTACTTATATAAAGTTGTACAATACGCGCGAACCAAATCTGTGCGCAATATAGAGAAAAATCGTATATTTTTATAAGCAATTAATTATTTTATTTTCTTTTAGTTATTTATCTAGAAAGCGACGAGATGTAGACTATTTTCCAAAATTCACTACCAGTGCTAAAAATCTATAATGCATGTAACATATATTATAGATTTTTAGCGCTGGCAGAGAATTTTGGAAGTCGTAATTTGAGCATTTAATTTTATTATTTAATCTAAAAACGATGAAGAAGTATTGTACACTATACTTTAATAAGTAACTTAATTATATGCGTTATTTAAAAATTTTGTTACAATTAAACTATTTGTGAGCTAGAAACTGACTTCGACTGATATCACATTTGTCGTATGACGAATTTTTCAAATGTGTTGATCGGCTGTAGAATAGAAAATTTCTAGAGACTCAAGAAGTTTTGTATTTTGTAGCCAATTAACATGTTCAAAAAATTCGTCCTCCTTAGACTATATTATTTTCTATTCTTCAAAAAGAAAACGAGTACTTTATTAAAAATGTTTAGAGTATATCAAAGTTGAATATTTGGATATTTTAATGAATTAGGTAATAACTTTTCCCTACTGGGTTTCTGTATTAACTGTAAACACATAAAAATAAAATCATACTATAAGATTTATTTTGGAATTTACTAATCTCCTTGTACATTCAGATTAAACAGTAATTTTATTTAACAATTTAAAAGTAATATAATTTAATATGTTTGCTATTATACGTGATACATTTCTTGAGAAAAAAACTGCTGTTACATATATATAACTTAGAATTATTGGAAATAGAAAATGAAAAAAAATAAAAAAAAACTTGATACTCGCATTGGAATTAACGCTAATTAGTGTCGCTATAAAAACAGAACAATCGTAAATTCTCGATACAAAATTATTAGAAAGTTTACAAAAATTTTATGACAGAAAACGCGGATGTCAATGACAACTAATAATTTCACGAGTTCAGGAAACTTTTGCCCGTATATGTTATAAACGTTATTTCATCCCAACGAGCATTTCGTATCCAACTTTCGAGCGTGAAGCAAAAACAAAAGCGTCATGCGAGAATTGTGTGATTTACCTTAAAAAACGTATCAAAAAAGAATAGTGCGTGAACAATGTATCAATGCTATCGCAATTGCAAAAATGTATATAAATCGCTTAACGGTCGGCTACACATGTCTAATTCTTAATGTTTCGCACAGAAAATCTCTTTTGGCAGCACCAGCACGTGCATCAAGAACATTTATAGCATTTTCCGCTACATCAATCGCCTCAACATCATTTATTTCAAAATCAAGAGCGTCATCTTTTTCTAAACAAATATTGTGCAATATGCAACAAGCAAGAACGTGTGCAGGAATTTGATCGACTCGCACCATTGCAAGTACAGTCAACAGACTTCGGAATCTTCCTTTCAACATTCCAAATGTTCTTTCAATGGCAATTCTCGCTGAAGAGTGACAGAAATTATAATTTCGTTGTCGTTCTGTTAAATGACCATTGTCTCGGTATGGTGTCATTAAATTTTCGTGCAATTTGTAAGCCAGATCACCGACTAAGTGGCTGTCTTGTGGAAATTTTGTAACATTACCCAAGTAATGTTGCACTTCAGATTGACGGAACACTCGCTGATCATGTACGGATCCAACATTTCCAACAAAACAATGTATAAACTGGCACTTATGATCACAGATAGCCTAAACAAAAAGAAAAACATTACAAATAAATAATTACAAAATGTAATTAAAAATATAATAGAAAAATTTAAAATAAAACATGAAACATACTTGAAGTTGAATGGAATGGTGACCTTTCCGATTGACATAAGATTCAGGGTACTTTTTTGGAGCTGGTATGTTTATGTGGGTGCTATCTATAGCGCCAATAATTTTCGGAAAACCACTCGTGTTTTCGAATCCTGCCCACACTTCGTCTACTCTTTCACCTGTAGGCCACTTAATAATAATAGGCGCAAGCTCAATGAGTGCCTTTACAACACGTCTTGTAATATATAGTGAGGTGCTTCTACCAACGTTGAAGCGTTCGCATATTGAATTAAACATAAAGAAATAGACATAAAAACTGAATTAAAGATTTGATCATAGTTACACTGACATTGATATATACAAGGTAAAGCAAAACAGTCGAAAATTATATATTTCAATAATAAAAAATAGTTTACAAAATATTTTGACACTTTTTTAAATAAAATACTAAATTTCGTTAAACTTCACTTTTTCAAAGAAAAATCATTGCACAGCATAGCATATCTTCTTAATGTCGTATAACTTTTGTAAGAATAATTTTTTCGTATCACTAAAAATAGCGAAGATATTTAAGGTAGTAATTTTAAGTGCTGTACCATGCATATATACGTAAAGAAAATTCTGTATACAGCACGATAATAAAAGTAACAGTTTATATTTTTATTATCAAACCAAACACACAGATGTCAATAACAACCGGACATTACAAAAAATTAATATAACTTACCGAAAGGAATCTGGGGTAGCCATCCTCCATAAGGCCAACAAGAATTGCGTTCGCGGAGAAATCATAGGGGTTCCATTTATTATTCTGTGTAGTCTGTGCTCAATACGAGACAGAATGTAATTGCAAGTTTCAGGTAACATCCTAAATTATATACACATAACACACATATTATATAATATACATATTTTTTATTTATTTTTTTAGAAATTTTATATATTAGTAATTCATACCTGAAATGGGCTTTAAATTCTTTTTTTGTCAATTTTGGTATTAACTCTTCTACATAATTTTCTATTCTTGTTACAGTTCTTCTTGGGTTTCTTCCAATTAATTGTAATTCTTCATCATCGCTTTCAGACGATGAAAATTCTAATTCTCGCACTATAAGCGATACTGCTGTTACAACAATCTTTTTGCGATCTTGTTGCATTTTATTCTTTATAGACTTATTACACACCGACAAGGAAACGACGCACAACCGAGAGGAGCTTTTTTTCTCGTGCAGAAACTGTGTTGTATATGTCTACTTCGAATAACAGTACCTAAAAAAAAAATAAAACAAGAAAACACAAAAATATAATTCATTTTTCGTATACAAAATATCTATAAGTACCATTTTTTGCTATTAACTGAAACTATATTATTATAATTTTTATAGTTATAAATGTAGTCAGCACATTTCATTTCTTACTTGTTACCGTTCTTCTATTACTGTATCATTTCTTATCTTAATGTTATATATTGATTTATCTTTTTTATTCTTATATAATAAAGAAATAAATATAAAAATAGTAGCAATGATAAAATAATGCAAATTAATTTTTGTTCATGTGGAAAATGAAATAATAAATATAATTTTTTATATATTTTAATGATTAAGCAATATGACTATTATTATAAAATTCTTTAAATGATAATTATGTTTTGCATGTAATATGTTTAAACGTAACATATATTTCTTATTGAAATACATTTCTTTGCTTTTTTGCACAGCGACTCCAGAAGCAACTCCCGTTTTCGAATGGCAAATCCACTTGTAACATACAGACGTATGTACTTACAAATTGCTTTTCCACCTGAAAATGAGCCGGAGAAATCGTTAACACGATAATCCGAGTAGAGAACTGCGTACTATATTATGGGTATTCAAATAAGTTAGTTTAACGGTTTGACAGGTTATGTCAACAGGTTTGCCAAAGATTAATGTTCCGCCTAACCGAGTAAGTAAGGAAACGATGAAAGTAGTGGTATTTCACCGGCGATGTTGCCATCTCCCACTTATGCTACACCTCTCATGTCTCCTTACAGTGCCAGACTAGAGTCAAGCTCAACAGGGTCTTCTTTCCCCGCTAATTTTTCCAAGCCCGTTCCCTTGGCAGGTTAATGAGTCACTTATGTATTTTGCATAACCTTAAAAGAGTAGCGTGCCCAAAGTTAATTAATTAATTAATTAATTAACTTTTTACTCGAATTTAACTTGACATAAACTGTCAAACCGTTAAACTTATTATTTGAATACGAATACGTTCAGGGACTGGGAGACGCTATCAAAACTACTAACGCAAACACTATTGGGTGCGTTCGGGGAGTTTGCTACCAACGCTAACGCTATGACTGTTCATAGAACTCACTATCACTATTGCGCTATTGGCTCTACGAACAGTCCTGGTAGCGTTTGCGTTGGTAGCGTTAATAGCGTCTCCCCGAACGCACCCTCAATATTTATTATATATATACCTAATTTACCTAAATAGAAATCTTCCTCCTGACGTATAAGTCTATCGACCTAATTTCGAAATACGCGCGCGATATCAAAACTGGCGATACCTGCGCCGCCAGAGTCGAAAAAGTGAAAGGGACGTTTCTCTGATAATCATAATAATATTGAATGAGAGCGTTAGGAGGAGGAGGAGGAGTATCTTAAAAATAAATTTTCACATTTGGACTTTGCGTCGCAATATCTCCGCTCGTAAGGCACGTAGCGGAATATTATGAAAGAAACCCCCCCCTAATTGGACCCCAAGCTATCGATCAAGCCTACTTAGAACTTGATCCGTTCACTCGTTATCGAGATCTCAACATCTCGGGTACTTGCAATTCGTCGCGTCGCGTAAAAGAGTCACGGTCGGTCTCGCTCCGCGTGTACTTGGCGCGAGACACTACCGTGTCTCTTGATTTAAAAATTTTTTTTAATATTGAAAGAAATTTTGATATTTTGTATCTACATTTATATAAGGTGTATACCATAAACATATAGTATTTTAAAGTAATACCGAATATAAACAAACACATTTCTCTGGTATATTTATTATTGGTATACATTATTATAAAATATTATATTATAAAATATACAGCTAAAGAAAATTCTCACACAAAATTATGAAATTTCTACAGATGTATTTTTAGGATCTGTTTCATCAACATCATTTAATCTTTGGTTAAACTCATTCTTTATCTCTTGCTAATGGTCTCTTTTAACTTATTGTGCATATAATACATTATTATAATTAATTTATTTATTTTATATATTTAAATATAATCTAAATTATATAATTTTATATTTTAAATTTTATTTACATCTGTCGACATATATATTTTTTTTTTTTTAAACTTTATATGTATGTAAGTGTTTATTGTGTTTCCCTGCAGGGCTTACAAGGCGTCTTTTACTGAGGAACGTACCCAAACCTTTTACATAGTTTTATCCCCTCCTGATAATTTACGACCTCACAACACTTTTACTCCCCTCCCCGTATTCCCTTTCTCCCCTCTTCCTCTTCTTCCGTTTCCTCTGCGACTCGTCTTTCCGCCTTCCTTCTTTCCGTCCTGCTCCTCCCTATTTGGTCCATTTTCTGTACCTCCCCTCCTTCTCTTCGTCGTATTCCATGAGCAGCTTCTCCTCCATGCCTTTTGAAATTTCTTCCTCCTCCGACCTTCCTACTTTCCTACACACGTCTCTCTTCCCTTCTACTCTCTCCTCTCTCTCTACTCTCTCTCTATCTCTCCCTTCCACCGACTTATCTTCGTGGATCTTTACCCCAACCCTATTACCCACTTTTTTTTTGCCTCCAGCACCCGCCACTTCTTCTCCTCGTCTCCCAGTTTGACCAAGATCGTCAACCACGCACCTCTCTGCCCCAGAACTACTACATCCCTTGTCGTCACCTTCACCTTCAGTCCTTCTGTGAAGAGCTCCTTCACGTTGTCCCAGTTTGATTTCTTCCTTCCCACTTCTCCTTTTCAACCCTTATTATGACGTTCTTCCTTCTTAGTTCCTCCTCGCTCCCTTCGTCCACCCCCGCCCACCATTTCTTCTCTCCCTCCTCACTCTCCTCGCTGTCCGCCCTCTTCCTTTTGCCTCCACCTTGCTCCAATCTCTCAACTTTTCTCTCCAATCTTTTTAATTTCTCCTCCATCTCCTCCATCCTCTCGTCCTTCTTTCTATCGTCCTCCTTCTTCGACTTCACCAACTTTCTTACCTTCTTCTCCACCATCCTTTCCACCGCCTCTGCTATTACTCTCCCCTCTCGCTCCATCCTGGATCTGAAAGCGTGAGCCTATTACTTACTTCTCCCTTCCTCTATCCTCCTCTCTCTCCCCGCTCCTTCTCTTCTCCCTTCTCTCCTCTTTTCTCTTTGCCTCTTCCTTCTTCCAGCTCTTCTACCTCCCATTTCCTTCTCCTTCTATCCTCCTCTAGCTCTATCATCCATTCCTCCCCTCCCCCTTCTTCATCCAATACTCATCCCACCGCTTCCTGCCAGCTACCGTTTCCTGATTTCCAACTCCTACATTCTTCCCATATATGCTCTCATGATTCCTCCCCATACTCACACACCCTACATTTCTTCTTCTCCTCCCCTTCCCAATATCTGTTCTTGTTTGGGCGTCGCTTTCCGACGGTCGCCCTGAATCTGGATTCCGCTCAGAGTTGAGCGAGAACCGCGGATAACGCGAGTCGTAAATTCGCGGGAGGAATGAGGATTAAAGCACTCGGAACACAGATTGCACAAAGAAATAATTAGTCATTATTTCAAGAACGGAAAAGACGCAAGGGGGAACAACGGATCGTGCGCCGCGGCAGAAAAACGATCGCGAGCGGAGCACGACCGGAAGGTTTCGGACCCCTCGCTAAGTAGTACACTTAATGAAAAAATATAAGTAACTTTGATCCGCACTTTAAGACGAAACGAGCGAGTAGCGATTCAAGCAGCGATTTAAGAAGGAGAGAGCCGTGCTGTCTTTAGACGAGGATTGATACGCGACGACTTTCGGCTATGAGTTCTGGCCCACGACTTGAAGCTAGGAATCCTCAACGACTGACTGTCCGGCGAGCGAATTCGCCGTTTACTCAAAAGGGTTGTTTTTCAGGAACAAACGCGCGATAAGAGCTGAATCGCTATTCGTCCGTATGGTCACATCACGCGTCACAACAGCCGTTTCCGTGCTTGACAAATAAGGGAGCACTCTCGTAACGCATGATCGCGATCGATGGGCTTCGAGGGCGCGGGGATCGCGGGGAACGTATGTTTCGCACAAGTTCGAAAGAGCTCGAACCACATAAACATCGGTATTTCTCGATGTTAAATATAATAATGTTTTTGAGCCGATGTTTCACTTAAGAAAGTTCGACGGATCTCGAACATACCGCCCGCCTCGGAACGATAGTTTCGAAATAATGCGCGATAATAGAAAAACATAAAACATCAGCGCGAGAAGTTTACAGAAACATACAGAAAATTAAAGGGGCAACGCCGCCCGCCGTGGAATAACATAGACGAATTGCTTAAACTAGCTTAGAATATAATACTTATAGCGTTTTTCACTGGATAGCACTGAGTGCGCACCGAAAACTCGTTGAGTTCAGATGGCACTGTCCGAGTGCACTGAAAGTGCGAATTTCTTGCGCTTCCAGCTAAACATCTCAGTGCAGTTCTGTGCATATTTGTCGCTCTGAATATGGAAAGCTTTATCAGTACTCGTGTTGCACAAAACTTCTTATTAAATTTTTTCTGTTTATCGGACAGATTTCCATAATCCCTATAGGGAATCATTAGCCATTCCCTTATAGGGTATGCCGCATCTCCCAATATATGAAATTTCCCTTCACAAATTTTTTGTAAATTATCATTGATGTCCGATAATTTTAAAACTCGGGAATCATGGATCTTTCCTGGAATCCCAGTGAAGACATCAATGAATCTTTTTCGAGCATCACATATACCCTGTAATGTAATTGCAGGAATATCGTGCCTATTTACGTAAGTGGACTTTATTTTATGTGCTGGTGTTCGAACTTTAATCGACGTCCCATCGACACAACCAATCACATTAGGAAAACCAGCAACCTAAAAATTTATATATCTTTATAAATAATTTTAATTTATATATACTTTACACGCCTAAAATTCTTAAATTAGTATTAATAATTATTGACATACATGCTATATATATATATATATATATATATATATACATATATAATAGGCACGATATTCCTGCAATTACATTACAGGATATATGTGATGCACGAAAAAGATTGATTGATGTCTTTACTGAAATTCCAAGAAAGATCCATGATTCATGAGTTTTAAAGTTATCGGACATCAATGATAATTTACAAAGAATTTGTGAAAATGACAAAATATCCAATTCTGGAGTGGTAGGTTCGCTACCTCCTTTGCTCCGATCAGATGGATAGAATCCAGAATGTGCATACATCTCTATTATCTTGTAGGCTGTTGTTCGTGTAACGCGAAAATGACTTTTAAACTATAATAATATAATTATTTGTAATATTGATACTAATTTATACAAAACATATTATTGTTTTACATAATAATACAATAATAATACAAATTATAATCTATAAAGATAATAAAATGTACATATATGTATGCTTACATCCTTATCCGTAAGGTTATGTACTACCTGAAGAAAGTTTGCAATCTTTGGAATTTTTTGCGGATTTTTTTCTTGTAAAAAATTATCTTCATCACTGCTAGATGATGATGATGATGAAAGCAAATCTAACAGCTCAAATATTAATCGTGCATCCCGCCCAGCCATATTGCACTAAACTGGCACCGTCTCTCAGAGCTCGTGCCGAATTCTTGCACTAAAGTGCGAAAACTCGGCACTAGACTTTCCAGTGAAACAGCACGCACCGTTTTCATGCGCACCGAAATGCCCAGTGAAACACGTTGCCCATGACGAGTGCGCACTCAGTGCGCACTAGTTCTCCCAGTGAAAAACGCTATTAGATCTAACGCGTGTCTCGCATTGACGCAAGAAGTATGATTAATTGCTCGCCGCCTCGCTGTTGACCGGTAAAACGCATAGTTTTACGATTAGCCTTTGGTATTCGGAAGTGGCCGTTTTTACGGTCACGTAAAACCGTAAACGGTAACTACGCGCGTAAAACCGTCGGGCCCGGGATGGCATTGCGTTATGCGGCCGAGCTCCCATTTGCACGGGGGCAACGTGGGATTGCGCAAGAGGACGAGTTGTCCGAGACCGATCGGCGGCTTGACCGTTCGCCATTTTGCTCGTTGTTGTAGAGTGTTTACGTAGTCGTTACTCCACATTTTCCAAAATTTTTCAGTAATGTGTCGGACTAGTTGCCATCGCGACAAACGATTTTCGTTTAGATCGAGCAAAGATGGTTCCGGGTTGACCGTGAGAGCGGATCCGACCAAAAAATGACCGGGGGTGAGACATTCGTAGTCATCGAGGGTGTCGGCGAGAGGAGCGATCGGTCGAAAATTCAAACACGCTTCGATTCTACACAATAAGGTCGAGAATTTTTCGAAGGTTAAAGTGTGAGTCCCTAAGACGCGACGCAAATGAGTTTTGACACTCCGCACGCCCGCCTCCCATAGCCCGCCGAAATGCGGGGCTGAAGGGGAGAGGAAATTCCACGTAATGTTATCTGACGCGGTTAAATTCAGAAAATTTGGGTCTTGAACGGCGGATTTGTACGCTTGATGCATTTCTCGGTCTGCCCCGACGAAGGTAGTTCCGTTATCGGAATACATACATTGCGGAAGACAGCGACGAGCGCAGAACCGGGAATAAGCGTTTAGAAACGCGAGAGTGGAGTAATCTCCAACCAATTCTAGGTGGATGGCCTTCGTCGCGAAACAAACAAATAAGGCTACGTACGCCTTGCGGGAGGTAATACCGCGACCGGAGGAAGCGCGAATAAGAACTGGTCCCGCATAATCCACACCGCAGTGCAGAAAACTGCGAATTGTCAAGGTTACGCGTGGCTCGGGCAGATTGCCCATGATTTGAGTAGGAACTGCCGCTCGCTTGCGCGTGCATGTAACGCAATTATGTATAACCGCTTTGACTATGTTGCGCGCGCGAATGATCCAGAAGTCGCGACGGAGAATATTTAAAGTGAGCAGAGGTCCCGCGTGCAGGGCTCGTAAGTGAGCTTGATTTACGAGGAGCTTGACAAGAGGATGCGAAGATAATTAGATAGGATGCCGTACGGGAAACGGTAAGGAAGCGTTGCCGAGGCGCCCACCCACGCGTAGAACTCCGTCTTGATCTAAAAACGGTCGAAGAGAGAAAATCGAGCTTTTAGTCGATAGGTTTTGATTTCGTGACAACGTTTTAATTTCGCTCCAAAACAGATCGGCTTGAATTTGTTTAAACCAAAAGGTTTTAGCTCGATTACATTCGGGCGCGGAGAGCGAGATAAATTTCGAGGGAGGAGAGGCGGTCAGCGCGAGGTTGAGCGAGTCGGAAGGTCGATCGCGACGACAGAAACGGGTAAACTTGATTATATACGCGGTGACGCGAATCAAGCGTGGCCATGAGGAGTATTTCGTGGCGAGCTTCCATTGACCGGGGGCGTGACATTGCAAAACGATAGTTTTCTCCTCGAGGGGAGCGCTTTCGGGAAGACGCGTGTCGCCGATCGGCCATTCGTCGGAATTGAGAGTAAGCCAGGAAGGGCCGTGCCATAATAGTTCATGATTTAGAATTTCATTGCCGAAAATGCCGCGCGACGCGCAATCCGCGGGATTATCGTTAGTTGAGACGTGTCGCCATGAGGCACGCGGAACGAGAGCTTGAATTTGATTAACGCGATTGGCGACAAACGTCTTCCATTGCGAAGGATCTTGAGCGATCCAAGCAAGCACGATGTTGGAATCCGTCCAACAATAATACGGAAGATTTTGATAACCATTTAACGCTCGAACAAAATCAATAAGTCGCGCTAGAAGCAAGGCCGCACATAATTCGAGTCGAGGTATGCTTATCGTTTTCAAAGGAGCGACCTTAGATTTACCAACAAGCAGCGAAATCGTGATTTTGCCCGACGAAGACACTACCTTTATATAAACAACGGCGGCGTAAGGATGATTCGAAGCGTCCGCGAAACCGTGTATTTTGGAACGTTCGGCATCAGGCCCGAGGCCGTTCCAACGAGGAATTTTTCACGTGACCGAGAGCTGATAAACGTGAATATATATCGTTCCATCTCGCGAAAACCGATTCGGAAAGAAGCTCATCCCACTGGATATTAAGTTGCCAGAGCCTTTGCATGAGGATTTTCGCGGCGATCGTGACAGGCGTGGCCCAGCCCAACGGATCGTAAAGTTTCGCGACAGCGGACAATATGGTACGTTTGGTATCGGGAAATTTATCTGAAAGCGCGACGCGATATTCGAAAACATCTTTAGAGGGGTTCCACCCAATACCGAGAATTTTGAGCTGTTCGTCTTGCGCGAAGGGCTTTTTACCAGCTAGCCCATGATCCGCGACGTCAATATCGTCTAGAAGAGAGGTGGAGTTACTTGCCCATTTCTTTAACTCGAACCCGCCGCGTTTTAATAAGGCAACTAACTGATCTCGAATTTGTCGAATATGAGGCTGGTCGTCAGCTCCGAATACGGCATCGTCGATGTAAATATGTTCTCTGAGAATCGGAATGGCGAGGGGAAAGTGTTTACCCTCGTCGATAGTTAATTGCTCGAGAACGGCAAGGGCAAGAAAGGGCGCGCAGGCTTGGCCATAAGTCACGGTTAGCAACAGGAAAATAATTATCGCGTCGTAAGGAGACCGTCTCCATAAAATTCTTTAGTAATTTATATCGCGAGAATCGACAAGAATTTGGCGATACATTTTCGCGATATCCGCCGAATAAACGTATTTGTATCTGCGCCTCCGCGCAATTATTGCGGAAATATCGGTTTGCTTTTTCGGACCAATATGCAAGTGGTCGTTGAGAGAGGTACCGTTAGAGGTGACGCTTGACGCGTTGAACACGACGCGGAGGCGTGTGGTAACGCTACCTTCCTGAATCACCCCGTGGTGTGGAAGATAGACGCTTTGTGCGTTGTCTTGCGCGGGAGATAACGGTTGCATGTGTCCGAGACGTTCGTACTCGTCGAGAAAGTTATGATATTCTTTTATAACTTCCGGTTTGTCACAAAGTCGACGAGTTAGCGAATTTAACATTTTCTCGGCTTCAACCCGAGACTCCCCGATTTTGATAGGAGGGCCTTTCTTAAATGGGAGACGCACGACGTATCGTCTCTCCGAATTTTGAGAATGAGTCGAGCGGAAATGCTCTTTGCAATCCTTCTCTTCTTGTGTAAGAGCGGATCGCTGCGGAAGCTCCTTGATTTCCCAGAACCGGCGGAGTTCTTTCTCCAGCGAGAGAGAGCAAATATGATGCGTTGAGATTCGAGAAACTTTCGCTGTTCAGGAAACGCGGCTGAACTGACGGGTCCGGAGGTGACCCATCCGAATATAGAATTTTGCGCGATAGGTTGCCCGATCCCCCCTTTACGCACGCCGTCGTGAATAATCTCATTATAAAAATCCGCTCCAATAATGAGACTGATTGGATCGCGACTCGTCGGATCCGTGTCAGCTAACGGTAAGTCGGAGAGATATGAGATGGACAAAATGTCCGCGTTGCGTTTTGGAACGTAGGAGATTACGGACGGGAGAATGAGCGCCGTGGTCGAGAGGGATGGGACGAGAGACGCGCGCGGCAAAATGAATATGCGTGTCGCGTTTTGAAATGTCCCGGCGTTAATTCCGCCGACGGCGGAAATCGAGATCAGCATGCGAATCCGTTGGACTCGCAAGGTTTGCGCCAAGTTCTCCGAGATGAACGTCATCTCGGAGCCCTGGTCGAGTAACGCTCTGACGACGGCGGTACGGCCGGACGAACTGCGGACCGTGATCCACGCTGTTGCCAATAGAATAGGCGAGCAATTTTTTGCAGCCGCGAAAAGAGAGTTAACCTCCGATTTCGAGTCAGAAACTTAAGGCGACGAGCAGTTAATCGCCGCATTGTTCTTTGCGGACGAACTGTCGCTAGAGGCAGCGCCTGTGGCACTGAAGCAAAAGTCCGAGTCAGAATGCAGCAGAGAGTGATGCCTTTTATGACATACGCGACAAGAATATTTACTTTTGCAATCCTGCACGGAGTGTTTGGTACTTAAGCAATTAAAACACCTTTTGTGTTGTTTAATGATCTCTCGACGCTGACTCGCATTCTTGCTTATAAACGATGGACACAGATTTATGAAGTGTGACGCTTTACATAAAGGACACGGAGTCGAGTCGTTGGCGGAGGCGTTCGCGGCGTGCACTCGCGACGAGTTTGCAGATTTCGACGCGGTTTTGCTTGAGGAACCGATCGCATAGTCTTCGAGAGCGCGGGTTCGAGATTTGAGAAACCGACGAAGGTCTTCGTATGATTGCAGATCATCGGTATCGCTCGATTTTACACTCCACGCTTTACGCGTTATCGGATCTAATTTATGTACAATAAGGTGAACGAGAACATCGTTCCACAATTCATCAGGTCGGCGCTTTAGATTTTTAAGAGAAGCTACCCCGGTACTGACTTTATCGTACAATGTCTGTAAATCTGAAGCAGACTCGCGCGTGATTTTCGGTAACTCAATTAGAGTAGAAAGATGCAAATTAAGAGACCTTCGTTTGTGCTCGTACCGCGCAATGAGAGCTTGCCATGCAATGGCGAAATTATCTGCGGTAATCGAGATATTTGCGATGCACTCGGCCGCGCGATCCTTCAAACATGAAGCGAGAAAATGCATGCGCGCGAAATCATCGAGATATTTGTTATTCTTAATTAACGCGGTGAATCTATTGCGAAACGTCTCCCAGTCGTCGTGGTCGCCATCGAACGGAGGCAATTTAATCGGAGGCAGATGTGAGAGAGAGAACGCCGATACCGTTAAGTTCGATCGCGAACTCGAGAAAATACGGTTCGGACTCACGACCGGCTCCAATTCCTCCAGGCACTCCGTCATGTAGTCGAGGGCGTGTTGATAGGATGCGAGAGTCGTGTCGAAGGCGTTGTCCTGGAAGTAGCTCAGGGCTGCTCGGCTCGATTCAGGAGTCCGATGCAGGAGATCTGCGTGGCCGTCGAAGAACGGAGTCCAGAGCTCTTTTAGAGATTGAATGCGGGAACGCACTTTTGCCGGGGTTAAGTTCCCCTTTCTGATTTTCTTGAAATCATCGAGATAACGCTCGATCGAACGTTGAAGCTGCAACTGTTTCCCGAGATGCTCGGACATGGTGACGAATATGCACACTTGTCACACACTCGACCCTCCACACGCTTCTATCCGGCTCGAAGGACCAAAATGTTCGGGCGCCGCTTTTCGACGGTCGCCCTGAATCTGGATTCCGCTCAGAGTTGAGCGAGAAGCGTGGATAACGCGAGTCGTAAATTCGCGGGAGGAATGAGGATTAAAGCACTCGGAACACAGATTGCATAAAGAAATATTTAGTCTTTATTTCAAAAACGGAAAAGACGCGAGGGGGAACAACGGATCGTGCGCCGCGGATTCAGAAATCTTATAAGTCGTTCGTACTTTTATGCTAGGTCTCGCGAACGGAAATCTTGTCTCAGCTTTTCGCATCGAAGCCTCTCGCGGAGCGGAGATCTTGTACGCGTCGAACGGAAATCTTGAGCGCGCGGCAGAAGAACGATCGCAAGCGGAGCACGACCGGAAGGTTTCGGACCCCTCGCTAAGTAGTACACTTAATGAAAAAATATAAGTAACTTTGATCCGCACTTTAAGACGAAACGAGCGAGTAGCGATTCAAGCAGCGGTTTAAGAGGGAGAGAGCCGTGCTGTCTTTAGATGAGGATTGATACGCGACGACTTTCGGCTATGAGTTCTGGCCCACGATTTGAGGCTAGGAATCCTCAGCAACGACTGACTGTCCGGCGAGCGAATTCGCCGTTTACTCAAGAGGGTTGTTTTTCAGGAACGAACGCGCGATGAGAGCTGAATCGCTATTTCTCCGTATGGTCACATTACGCGTCACAACAGCCGTTTCCGTGCTTCGACAAATAAGGGAGCACTCTCGTAACGCGTGATCGCAATCGATGCTTTGAGGGCGCGGGGATTGCGGGGAACATATGTTTCGCACAAGTTCAACAGAGCTCGAACCACATAAACATCGGTATTTCTCAATGTTAAATATAATTATGTTTTCGAGCCGATGTTTCGCGTAGGAAAGTTCGACGGATCTCGAACATTTCTTTTTCATCTCATTCCCTAATCTAAACTTCGCTACCCTTCTCCATCTACTCTCTCCCCATCCCTTCTTCAAATATCCCGGAATACACCCTCCTTTTATCCACTTATACCATTTATTATACTTTGACTTTTCGATTTTCTCCCATCTCTTTCTCCTCTGCCTCTCCTTATCTCCCCCAACCAGCTTACAAAACCAATCATCTCCGTCTTCTCTCAACCTTTCCAATTTTTCTAACTCCACTTCTTTTTCTTCGAAGAACTTCCCTTTCTCTCTTTCCCAACTCGAGCCTGCTTTCTCTTCCCTCTCCCTTCCTTTCATCTCTTACCAACACCGCCTCGCCAATTTGCTTCCTCTACCCTCCTCTAACTTTTTCTCAAATCTCCATGCTCTCATCCCTGCTCTCCCTCTTATCTTCTTCCTTTGCAACTCTCCCCTAACAAGGTACCACGGTGTTCTCCCGTCCACTCCTAAGACCCATCTAATATACCTTTTTTCCATCTTTTCCATCCCTTCTCTTTCTCTCCATCCCCATATTTTTGCTCCATATCCCATCACCGTCCACACCAGCCTATCAAACAACCACAATCTTTTTCCCCAGTTTTTCCTAAACCGTCTCTTCCCTATCCCCCATACTTTTCTCATCATCGCCGCCGCTTTCCTAATCCTTTCCTTTACCTGCGCTTCCTGTCCTCCGTTTTTTTTGAAACACATATAAGTAAAGGTATCTAAATTCCTTTACTTCTCCTAATTCCTTTCTTTTCCATCTCCATCTTTTTTTACTCTCCCTCTCTCCTTCCTTCCTAAACCTCATTATTTTCGTTTTCTCCACATTCAATTCCAGTCTCTTCTTCCGTAAGTACTCCTCTAATCTTTCTAACATACTCCTCATTTGCTCCTCGTCCTCTGCGATTAGTACGACATCGTCAGCATATGCCAGTATATACCCTCTTACTTCCTAACATTATTCCTCCCCATTTTACCCTGCCCATTTCCTTCTCCATATCCGCTAGTAACACGTTAAACAATAACGGGCTTAGCGGGCACCCCTGTCTTACCCCCCTCCCCGTCTAGAATACCTCTCCTATATCGTTTACTACCCTTACTCTACTTCTTGTTTCCCTCAGCAACTCCTCCGTCCTTCTCACCAGCCCTTCCCTTATTCCCCTTTCCCTCATTGCTTTTACTAGCACCCCCCTGTCTACCGAGTCAAATGCCGCCTTAAGGTCTACGAAACATGCTATTAACTTTACAACTTTACATATACAGTTGCGAACAACATTCAGTAAGACACGCAAATAAAAATAAATAAAAAATTTTACAGTTAACGACTTATTAACATTAATCATGCTATATTGCAAATATGTTTTATGTTGAAATTGAAAAATATATACATGGTGTACAACTAAAAGGGTTACAGATTATTATTAAAAAAAAACTAATCAAAATATTAAATTGTTGTTTTCTTTAGAAATAATAGTCCATAACACTTTTAGCTCCATACCTTGTATATACTGTTTATAAGATTATAAGATATATTGTTTATAAGATTAAGATGCGTAACACTACAAAAAGGCGTGATATCCGTACAAAATTACCTTTAAAAAAAAAAGGTAAAAAAAGGCGCCAAGTACACGCATAGTAGTGTATATGTATTATTTTGTTACCCTGTTATGTTGTTACCTCGAAAAAAAGAAAGTGGTAGTATTATATCTCCAAATAACTTTACCCTGTACATACTGTTTATAAAATGCGTAATACTACAAAATAACGTGATATCCGTACAAAATTACTTTTTTTAAAAAAAAAGGTAAAAAAAGGCGCCAAGTACACGCATAATAGTGTACATGTTGTTACCTCGAAAAAAAAGTGATAGTATTGTACCTCGAAAAATCCTAAGTAACAAGTGGTAGACGTAATCTTTATCTATATCTCAAAAAATATCGAAAAAATCTAAACAATAGTACTTTATTTCCGAAAAATTATGACCCAAGTGATACACATCACAAAATTATATTACCTTATCAAAAAAGAGTCGCGCTTCAAGTGATCTATTACAATTACAAAAAAGAAATGATATCTCTTTAAATTACAGCGCCAATTACAGAGAGAACATATATATTGCCTCGAAAAAAAATTGTTGCACTACTTTGAAAAATCTTTACATTGTGTCAATTAGAAAAGAATGTATGATAACATAAGATTAAAAAATTTCATTTAAATTTAACAAGGGAATACAAGATATTTAAATACTAAGTTTACATGTGTATTTTTTAGTGGTCACAAAGAATTACAGAGGTAACAGTACAAAATAAAAATATTTTATTAAAATACATAAATTTTTCTTGTAAAGAAACTTGGCGCTGCTAGACTTCGAAATTTTAAATAAATAAGGACAACAATAAATAAAAATAATTCAGAAAAGAATACGATGGGAGTAATATTAAATGATTATCAGCGTGGATGTGCGAGTGAGTGATATGGGTGTGCGTGACGACACGGACGGCGTATATATTGTGACGTGACAAGTCGCGTCTACTTCCCGGACGGGCTCAGCCGAGGGGAATTCGGGGATGCTTCCTCGTTGGAGCGAGGAGAGAGCGGTTGCGTATTCTTAATTGGTCTAATTAGCTGTTAAGTTTTTAAGGGATCGCCAAGGGTGGCTGAAGTCAACATGTAACGGCCGGGAGCCGCCACGAGGAGGGGCAGAGGATTAAGGAGACGGCCAGGGGACGTGGCCGAAAGTCGGATCGTCCGGACCTCCCCGCGAGTGCATGAGTGTCGCCGGCCGGAATTTACTTCGTACTCGGTCGCAACAGCGGCAGGGTAGCAGTCTAGAACACCCCGGGACACGCTCGAACGAAACGCCAGTCGGACCAAGGTGCCGAGGAGCGGCCCAGTGAAAGGCACAGCCCTGGGGCCGTCGCCTTGAGGGGATGCCGGCGGACGGGGACAAGGCCCGGCCAGCCTGACCCCGAACGCCGACTCGATCATCGCGGCCCGGACAGCCGGTTGATTCAAAAAGCCTGCGCCGAATCGGAGGTAGTTGGAGCGGCGTCACCGGAAGAGGAGGCGCGCGAGAAGCTGAGGCGCCGATGAGAGCGCCCTAGAATTGGAGTGACGCTCCTGGAAGAAGCGGCGCACGTGCGGCCTAGGTGCCGGGAGCGCTAGAATCGGCAATCCGGTCGAGCGACACGCTACAGCGCAGGCGCGGGGAACCGGCGCGATCCCGGCAGGTCATCGTTTCCGCCACTGTCGTGCCGGCGAGGAACCTGGGAGCATCGCCTGAACTACGAGCTGCCCGGACCGAAGGAGATACTACGACGCATTGTAAGGTCACCACTCTGGCGTCCCCGCGTTAAGAAAAGAGAGTTCGCTCGAGGCACTGGCCCCAGGCACGTATCGGTTACCTGAGCGCCGCAGGGATTACCTGTGGACGGCGGTATGAAGCGTGCGTTACCTTGCGCTCGCATTTAAGATAGATTCGTGTGGAAATCGTGCCAGGGCCTTGCCGAGAGTGAGCTCTCCTGTGTGTAGAGACCAACCGTGCCTTCTCCGGGAGCACCGTCACGGCCGACAGTCGCGTGGCGTTGGAATATGTGAGTCGGATTAATCGTGTCGAATCGTGTCGCGTTTCATTGTGTTAATATTCGTAATCGTGTCGCGTTTCGTTGTGTTTGAGTTCGTAATCGTGTTACGTTCTGGTCATGTTGGCGAGAATATGTGTGCCGCGTTTCCTCGCGTGAATTGGGATAACCGTGGCGATAACGGGAGCGAGTTGTGAGGGAAACGGCGAGCCGCGAGTGGCCATGTAATTTGAAGGGCACTCGCCCTCGCATTTGAGTAAGGCGAATATTGTGCTTGGCGGGACGGAAAGATCGACGGGATCGGCGCGGGGCCGCGGAATCTCCGTGCTTGCGAAAGAATTTGGGATTTGCGTGGCAAGCCGCGGGATCGTCCGCGATACGAGTCCTTATTTCGTGTTCGGGGGCAATCGCCGGCCAGCGTGGTCGACACGGCGAGATCGCATATAATTTTTGCGTCGTGCGGAATTGAGGTGGCCCGGGTGCGCGTTGAAGGCGCAACCGGAGGTGCGGCAAGTCGGTTCGTTGGCCTCGTGGCGTAAGTTCGGTGTGAGTTCGAACTCGTTGCGAGTTCGAAGTACTTAAGGTACCGCGTTACCTTGACTCAACTAATCATTCATGTTAAGCTTTTGTGTGTTTGTCTGCGTTTATCTGTTGCGTTGACCTGATCTCGCGTGCGTTAATCTACAGTATTTAAGCGCTTACTGCGTCGTTTATGCGGCATTTGTGCGTCAGCGTAATTTATACAACACCTTCGCGTTAATTCGTTGCCGCGGCGTCGATCCGCCGCCGATAATGTCTCGTTACCGCGTGGTCTGATTCCGAGTGCGAGATGCTCTGACCAATTATACCAACACCTACTGTGATTGAGATTCGGTTGCAAGTATCTTATATCTGACTAAATATACAGGGTGCCCCACAATTGTTGGTACTTTTTTCATATTTAGATAGAGCGAGCCAAACTGAGTCGAAAAGTCATGTACCATTTTACAATTTTCGCAATAGTTGACGAGTTATTAATGATTAAAAATCGACGTATTAGCCCGCCCACCGCCAAATCCAAGCGCGCGGCGAGATGCGGCCGCCCCGCGGTCGGCGCGCGGGCAGTTGTTTACTACAAGCGGCGCGTAACGCCGGGCCCCTGTCCTATAAGCGATGATAGTTTCTCGCCTTTTTTAAATAGAAATAAAATTTTCTAACAACATAGAAAATTTTTTTGTGCGTACGTATGTACATATGTGTGCACATGCATACACCAGGAAAATATCAATTCTACTGCTTAAAAAAGCGATTACTCAATTTACCTTTTTTTTTAGTAAGTAACGGTTGTCTTTAAGCAAGAATATTTTCTTGATAATAGTCTTAAAATGTACAAATTTTAGAAAGAGTCTTTATTATGTACTCGAAAGAAGAATTTATACTCCTTCAAAGAACATAATAAAATTTTATCAAAGAAAAGTCAAAATAATAAATAAAATAATATGAGGACCCTCGAGATTAAAATAGGAGAAGGCTATGAGGGTCAGACGCAGATCACAATGCGTAATATCAGAAATAAGTGATTTATTCGTCGTTTTGATACATTACATCGATCCGTACGTTTCGGCTCAGTTTTGAGCCATCTAGGCTTCAGCGGTATAATAGTTACAGAAATTAAGTTACACGTTCTCCGTACCGTATGGTGAGTTTACTGATTCAAAGTATTAGAAACATAGACCAATTGACCCATATCTGTAAATTTGTTCAATTAATGTTGAGATATTAAAAAGATCCCTTAGGAAACTCACCATTTGGTCTAAAAAACGTGGAATACAGAGCCATGTATACATAATGAATACTCTCTGGCTGAGAAGACTTGACGATCTTTATCGACACGACACATGCACAGCAATGATATGAAAGGTCTTGCAAGAAGAGGCATGTCGTAGGTCAACACACCGGCGAGGATTATAACAAAGCACGATTTGACACCGTCTCAAAATGACACGGTTTTCTTGCATCATGCATATGTCACGGTTTTGAGCAAATTGTAATCCATGCTCATGAACTTTGGTCGTTGGCAAATCGGCGTTTTACTATTGGTACATGCAATATTGTGACAGTGTCAAATCGTGCTTTGTTATAATCCTCGCCGGTGTGTTGACCTACGACATGCCTCTTCTTGCAAGACCTTCCATATTATTGTGTGTCGTGTCGACAAGATCGTCAAGTCTTCTCGCAGAGAGTAGATATTCATTATGTACGCATGGCTCTGTATTCCATGTTTTTCAGACCGAATGGTGAGTTTCCTAAAAGATCTTTTTAATATCTCAACATTAATTAAACAAATTTACAGATATGGATCAATTGGTCTATGTTTCTGATACTTTGAATCAGTAAACTCACCATACGGTACGGAGAACGTGTAACTTAACTTCTGTAACTACTGCTGAAGATGGCTCAAAGCTGAGTCGAAACGTACGGATCGATGTAATGTATCAAAACGACGAATAAATCAGTTATTTCTGATATTACGCACTGTGATCTGCGTCTGATCCTCATAGCCTTGACTTCTCCTATCAAAATAATTAGCAAATTGAATTTTTGTTTTAATTTTGTATTCTTAACTGAAGAATTGAATAATTAGAATGTAGAATATTATTTATTTTAAGTAATATTATCAAGAAAACATTTTTTGTAAAGATCATCGTTACTTAAAAGAAGAGGAAACTGAGTAATTGGTTTTCTTAGCACCAGAATGATATTTTTTTACGTGTGCGTATACGGCATGCCATTTTACTATTTAATATCATCATAAAAATTCTATCAAATTAAATCGATACTTAAAGAAAAGAAATTATTATTATGTCTAGACATACTTATAATTTATCGAATTATTATTAAGCTATAATTGAAAATGCAGAATTACAATTATGTCTAGAAAAAATATTAATTCTGAATTTATTTTACGTTATGACATAAACAATTTTCGGGAATTAAAAGTATGTACATAATTGTAATTCCCGAATTTTACTTATGTACGCAATTTTAATACTTGAATTTCTATTATGTACACACAATCGTAATTCTGGAATTACTTTTTTTCTTTTGGTAAGTAACGGGGTTCTTTAAGAAAGAATATTTTCTTGATAATAATCTTAAAATGTATTCATCACAAATTTTAGAGAAAGTCTTTATCATGTACTGGAAAAAAGAATTTATACTCCTTCAAAAAACATTATACCATTTTATCAAAGAAAAGTCAAAATAATAAGCAAATCAAATTTTTGTTTTAATTTTATATTTTTAATTGAATAGTTAAACAATTAGAATTTAGAATATTATTTGTTTTAAGTAAAGAGAGTGATGAGTGTATTTTAAGATTATTATAAAAATGAAATATTCTTTGCGAAGATGCGACCGTTAAAAGAAGGGAAATGGAGTAATTGGTTTTCTTAGCACTGGAATGATATTTGTTGAGCACTTCGAACAGTTCTTGCATTAAAATATTTTTATAAAGTGGATTAAACCTACTGGGGACACTACTTAAAAAAAAAATGCGCCATGCTATCTACCGCAAGGTGGTGTGGAAATGATAGCGCTCTATCATTTTCTTGCCACAGAAAAAAAAATTATTTTTTGGCTCGCGATCTTATATCGCGATTGCTATTCATGCACAATTCACGCGCAAAAAATATCATTCCAGTACTAAGAAAACCAATTACTCCATTTCCCTTCTTTTAACGGTCGCATCTTCGCAAAGAATATTTCATTTTTATAATAATCTTAAAATACACTCATCACTCTCTTTACTTAAAACAAATAATATTCTAAATTCTAATTGTTTAACTATTCAATTAAAAATATAAAATTAAAACAAAAATTTGATTTGCTTATTATTTTGACTTTTCTTTGATAAAATGGTATAATGTTTTTTGAAGGAGTATAAATTCTTTTTTCCAGTACATGATAAAGACTTTCTCTAAAATTTGTGATGAATACATTTTAAGATTATTATCAAGAAAATATTCTTTCTTAAAGAACCCCGTTACTTACCAAAAGAAAAAAAGTAATTCCAGAATTACGATTGTGTGTACATAATAGAAATTCAAGTATTAAAATTGCGTACATAAGTAAAATTCGGGAATTACAATTATGTACATACTTTTAATTCCCGAAAATTGTTTATGTCATAACGTAAAATAAATTCAGAATTAATATTTTTTCTAGACATAATTGTAATTCTGCATTTTCAATTATAGCTTAATAATAATTCGATAAATTATAAGTATGTCTAGACATAATAATAATTTCTTTTCTTTAAGTATCGATTTAATTTGATAGAATTTTTATGATGATATTAAATAGTAAAATGGCGTGCCGTATACGCACACGTAAAAAAATATCATTCTAGTGCTAAGAAAACCAATTACTCAGTTTTCTCTTCTTTTAAGTAACGATGATCTTTACAAAAAATGTTTTCTTGATAATATTACTTAAAATAAATAATATTCTACATTCTAATTATTCAATTCTTCAGTTAAGAATACAAAATTAAAACAAAAATTCAATTTGCTAATTATTTTGATAGGAGAAGTCAAGGCTATGAGGATCAGACGCAGATCACAGTGCGTAATATCAGAAATAACTGATTTATTCGTCGTTTTGATACATTACATCGATCCGTACGTTTCGACTCAGCTTTGAGCCATCTTCAGCAGTAGTTACAGAAGTTAAGTTACACGTTCTCCGTACCGTATGGTGAGTTTACTGATTCAAAGTATCAGAAACATAGACCAATTGATCCATATCTGTAAATTTGTTTAATTAATGTTGAGATATTAAAAAGATCTTTTAGGAAACTCACCATTCGGTCTGAAAAACATGGAATACAGAGCCATGCGTACATAATGAATATCTACTCTCTGCGAGAAGACTTGACGATCTTGTCGACACGACACACAATAATATGGAAGGTCTTGCAAGAAGAGGCATGTCGTAGGTCAACACACCGGCGAGGATTATAACAAAGCACGATTTGACACTGTCACAATATTGCATGTACCAATAGTAAAACGCCGATTTGCCAACGACCAAAGTTCATGAGCATGGATTACAATTTGCTCAAAACCGTGACATATGCATGATGCAAGAAAACCGTGTCATTTTGAGACGGTGTCAAATCGTGCTTTGTTATAATCCTCGCCGGTGTGTTGACCTACGACATGCCTCTTCTTGCAAGACCTTTCATATCATTGCTGTGCATGTGTCGTGTCGATAAAGATCGTCAAGTCTTCTCAGCCAGAGAGTATTCATTATGTATACATGGCTCTGTATTCCACGTTTTTTAGACCAAATGGTGAGTTTCCTAAGGGATCTTTTTAATATCTCAACATTAATTGAACAAATTTACAGATATGGGTCAATTGGTCTATGTTTCTAATACTTTGAATCAGTAAACTCACCATACGGTACGGAGAACGTGTAACTTAATTTCTGTAACTATTATACCGCTGAAGCCTAGATGGCTCAAAACTGAGCCGAAACGTACGGATCGATGTAATGTATCAAAACGACGAATAAATCACTTATTTCTGATATTACGCATTGTGATCTGCGTCTGACCCTCATAGCCTTCTCCTATTTTAATCTCGAGGGTCCTCATATTATTTTATTTATTATTTTGACTTTTCTTTGATAAAATTTTATTATGTTCTTTGAAGGAGTATAAATTCTTCTTTCGAGTACATAATAAAGACTCTTTCTAAAATTTGTACATTTTAAGACTATTATCAAGAAAATATTCTTGCTTAAAGACAACCGTTACTTACTAAAAAAAAAGGTAAATTGAGTAATCGCTTTTTTAAGCAGTAGAATTGATATTTTCCTGGTGTATGCATGTGCACACATATGTACATACGTACGCACAAAAAAATTTTCTATGTTGTTAGAAAATTTTATTTCTATTTAAAAAAGGCGAGAAACTATCATCGCTTATAGGACAGGGGCCCGGCGTTACGCGCCGCTTGTAGTAAACAACTGCCCGCGCGCCGACCGCGGGGCGGCCGCATCTCGCCGCGCGCTTGGATTTGGCGGTGGGCGGGCTAATACGTCGATTTTTAATCATTAATAACTCGTCAACTATTGCGAAAATTGTAAAATGGTACATGACTTTTCGACTCAGTTTGGCTCGCTCTATCTAAATATGAAAAAAGTACCAACAATTGTGGGGCACCCTGTATATATTATCTTATTATTATCATTTTGTGTGTGTTTGATTGCGTAACGCCTCTCTCCGAATTCCCTGAAAGAGAACTACGCCCTGAGGTATTGTCGGGGATATTGCGTTAGATATAATAGTGTACGGTGGTGCGATCTGTCGCACCTGGCGCTCAATAATTTGGTGTCTGAATTAGTTGCGCGTGCTGCCAATCTACGATAGCTTTCCACCGGATTGCGGGACCGGGGGAAAAAGCGTCGCAATACATATAATGCGGCTTATAATTAAGTAGAGGATAAGTTTATTTATTTATTTAAAATTTCGAGGTCTAGCAGCGCCAAGTTTTTTTACAAGAAAAATTTATGTATTTTAATAAATAATTTTTATTTTGTACTGTTACCTCTGTAATTCTTTGTGACCACTAAAAAATACACATGTAAACTTTGTATTTAAATATCTTGTATTTCTTTGTTAAATTTAAATAAAATTTTTTAATCTTATAAAATTGTTATTATACATTCTTTTCTAATTGACACAATGTAAAGATTTTTCAAAGTAGTGCAACAATTATTTTTTGAGGCAATATATATGTTCTCTCTGTAATTGGCGCTGTAATTTAAAGAGATATCATTTCTTTTTTGTAATTGTAATAGATCACTTGAAGCGCGACTCTTTTTTTGATAAAGTAACATAAATTTGTGATGTGTATCACTTGGGTTATAATTTTTCGGAAATAAAGTACTATTGCTTAGATTTTTTCGATATTTTTTGAGATATTGATAAAGATTACGTCTACCACTTGTTACTTAGGTTTTTTCGAGGTAAAATACTACCACTTTCTTTTTTTTCATGGTAACAACATGTACACTACTATGCGTGTACTTGGCGCCTTTTTTTACCTTTTTTTTAAAAAAGGTAATTTTGTACGGATATCACGCCTTTTTGTAGTATTACGCATTTTATAAACAGTAAGTTTAGGGTAAAGCTATTTGAAGGTATAATACTACCACTTTGTTTTTTTCGAAGTAACAACATAACAGGGTAACAACATAATACATATACACTACTATGCGTGTACTTGGCGCCTTTTTTTACTTTTTTTTTTTAAGTAAAAGTTACCAGTAGCGGGATTCTCTAACTCGTTACCGACGAAAATCGCTATCGTTAACTATCGATATCGATGATTATCGCAAAAGGTTATTCTGTAACTAGCAGTTATCGACAATTCTCGATAATGTGAATCGTTAAATTTCGACAAATGTCGAAGTCTTGTCGATGCGTTTGCGATCAATACCGGGGGTCTCGCTAAGCCGTTATCGATAGTCGGTGTGAGTCGATGCCGTCGCACAGAGGTCATTTTGATTATTCTAGCAAATAATAAATAGTATCACATTTAAATTTTTATTTGTAATATATTTTTGTTATATCTTTGATTTTTACAACTAATACTTTAGCGTGGATGTTTTGGCTATATAGTGTACTAAATTAAAATTCATTTTCAGATACACAGGGTGACCCAGAACACCCGTATCACCCGATTTTTTCGTAAACGCGACAATTTAGAGTAAAGTGTTTCATACGTATCGTTTGAAAGGGCATAAAAAAAGAAAATTTCTGACGCAAACCAGAGGTCGATACGTTGATCCGTTCGGCAGTTATTTAGGGTCAAAGTTCAAAAAAATCAATTTTTTACTCTAAATAACTCCTGAACGGGTCAACGTATCGACCTCTGGTTTGCGCCAAAATTTTTCTTATTTTGTGCCTTTTCAAAAAATATATACTATAATATGGGGAGTTCCATTTAAGAAATTGGAAGTAATCTTTATGTGATCTCAAACGACTATCCAAAGTCAAACTAAATGACAAATCAGACAAATGCTAAAACATTAATATTTTTTATTTTTAATATAATATTTTATTTTATTAATCAAACATGTTATCTTTATTTTCACTCGAAATCAACAAATCCTTCTGTAATTCGGGCTCTTGTAGTAACTGCAAAACTTCCTTATTTAGTGCTTGTTTGTACGATCGATTTCCAATGCATTGTGATAAAGATGATATCACAGGGTCTGACGTTACAAGAAGTGCATTAAATAAATCTTGCATTGTTTCCTCCCTAGAAAACTTTCTTGTGTTGCACTCTCGATATTTCCGAAATTCTTTGTTTCGGGACTCAAGAGCTTCCTCGGAAAACAATCCTATTGGAAGTGTAGCTGCCTTTATAATGTCTGGCCCGTGAATTAGTATACGGTGAAGACTTGAAGGCATATTATACCACGGATAAAGTTCCACATACTGTTCAGCAGTAGCCTTTGAATATTCTGCAAATGCTTCTGTGTTGATTGCATATCCACATGACAATGTAGTTAAAATTGTATGCAGATGTTTTAAAAAGTCTGCGTTAAGTCCGGTTATAGACGATGATAGAGCATATTCCCGGAAAAATTTTCGCGCGGTGTTTCCGTCATTAGTCGTTCCGTAACCTTGCTTTGGAATATCCACTAATAAACTCATTTCGGATTTCAAGTTCTTTATGATTCGCTTCTTCCTTTCTTTCACTAGTTTTTTGTCTTCATCATCGCGAATCTGCCATTTTTTCACATCTAGCCGATATGAAATGTGTAAGCAGCACTCTAGGCACCTATCCACGCATGAAGATTGGAAATTCCATAGCTATATAATTCAGAGTTAGGCTGGAGGTTCCTAATTTTATTAAGCTGATTCATTATTTTTGGTGTGGCACCACAGATTCCACAACTTTGATTGGATGAATCACTTATAACGCCAAACGTTTTCCCATCAATCATAGTCAAGTTGAAACTGTGTTTTACAATTATTTGGTTGTTGCCTATGACACAATTCGTAACTTGAATTTTGGTAATTTGGCTTTTTACATTTTGAATCTCTTCTTTAACTAATTCTGGAGTTTCCTTTTTGAAAATCAACTTGATGGGTCTGCAATATCGTGTGGACGAAGATCGAGGATTTTGCCACAGTATATGCCCATTTTCGGTACAAAGACGCAATGGAACTAGACACACAGCAAATAAATTTGCATCACTTTTACTATCACTGGTCTCTTCATTGAAATGTTGCTTGTAAGTAGACTGTGAAGCACTGCCATCACATCCCCATTTGTACAAAAGTATCACTCCGTTCGACATCTCAGATAGGAATTGTTTAATAACATCACTTTGCACTTGTATGATTCTTCTTGCTGTGTGATTGACTAGTTCCTGCAAATTAACCTCCGCTGAAATATCTGTTATGATAATATGTTCTTTGTCTGGATAGCACTTCTTTTTCTCGTGTAAAATAACATTATAGTTTGGATAAATATTCGCGTTCCTTGATTTAGCTCCCTGCTGCATCATTATATATGATTTTTTTGTACAATGGCAATCAACAAACAACGCAAGAGCTTCTTCTGGTGTGTACTTAGTAGGCAATGATACAGTAGAATGGTAAGCTTTTTTAATCTTAGTTGCTCTAGTGGGCGAAGATGTGGTCGCTTCTTGTACTATTTTAGCAGCATCTCTCCTACCAGAGGTTTCAAGGCTTTTACGCGTCGCAAAAGCTAGCTCTTCAGAAGAATAGTTTTTTAATAATGGTAAAATTTTTTGCCTTTTGCTTTGATTGCCAACTTCACTGAAATCTTTTGAAGGTCGACCTCTTTGCGAATGACCTTTTTCACCGACATCTTTACTAAAAAATTCGATGTTTTCATCAAGCCATTGATGGTGTCTCTCTTCAAAAAACTTTAATGTACGATTACACTCCTTCCACATTTGAGCTACCTTGCTGTTAAAACGACAAACATTTTTTCTAATGGTGTTGTATTTTTTATCATTAGCACACTCTTCTACACCAAATTTGAAAGATACAAAAGCCAAAACCGATAAATTCTTCTGTTTAATTGTCTTTTCTTTACGCCAAACTTCGAACAATTCTCTCTTATTTAGCGACATAGTACCTAAAAAAAAATATAAATACTAAGTCACTGGCATTTCTTGGCAAAAAAAAATACTCGGATTGAAATGCTGACATATCTAGGTATTAAAAAAAATTAAAACACTACGAACAAACACGAATATATGTATTGCGGGTTTATTTTATAAATGTAAAAACGGAAAAAACGACATTCATCAAGGTTTTTCTAAATTTTTAATATAATATGTGACGAGTACAGTAATTTTAAAAATCAGTATATACCCCTTGAACAAATAATATCCAATAAATAAAATAACCAAGGCTGTGTGATAGATTTTTCACAATTATTTTTTATGTACGGTAACAATATCTTAATAAATAAATAATAGAGGTTAGGACCGGTTAAAACGAAAGTAGCGTTTTTCAAACGAGTGTGAAGTTTGCCGCCCGAGCCGAAGGCGAGTACCAACGTAATCTGTAACATGGTGATAAATTGAATTATTAATTCCTAGATAAATGAAAATGACCTCTGTGCGTCGGTGGTACGTTGGTGTATGGAACATGTGCATATATGTGTGTAGTACATGAGACTTGAGTTCGAAGTACTTTTTTCTTCCTGTCTTTTAATGAAGAATGAAAAAGAAGAACACTTAAAAAGCATTTGTAATTGCATCAAATGGACTGCAGCCACAGTGAACTGTCGGAAGTTGTTGAATAAAATTTAATATGGTAAGATGAATAAAACTTAACCTCATCGTTAGACAAGCAATGCAAAATAATGCTCAGACGTGATCAAAATCTTTCTTTTTCCGTTAGAAATTGCACATTATTCTTTTATTTCTACGGCATTTTTACATAAATCATCATCACCATAAAATTATATCTTAACTTATTATTTTAGAATGGCTCTCGACTATCTTGGTTTAAATTTAATGATAATGAAAAATCGTGTTCAACGTTCGCGCCTTGAACGAAGGGCGCAACGACAATTGTTGCGAATGACAGAGGATCCGTTCGATTTGACGAACAATGAATTTCAAGAACTGTATCGCCTAACACCGGATTTAATGTTTGATCTCGCTAATGTATTAGAACCTCGATTACAGCGGACAAGGATTACCGGGTTGTCTGTAGAAAAGCAGGTGATACAAATTATTGCAACCATATATTTTTCTTTCATTACGATTATATTAATTTTTTTATTTTAATTTGTTGTATTTATATGTTACAGATATTGTCGGCAATGAGATTTTACGCAACTGGTTGTTTTCAAGTGGGGCATTTCTATGAGCCAGACATCGATCAGCAGATCTGTCCACAAAGTAACTGATGCGATCAATGACTTAATGTTTAGACAATAGATACAATTTCCCATCACTCCAGAAGATAGGCAACTAGCGAGAATGCAATTTCAAAATGCACGTCAGCCATTTGAAGGGGCTATTGGAGCGATTGACTGCACTCATGTTGCGATCCTTGCCCCCAAAGAGCATAAAGAAGCCTATATAAATCATCACGGCTATCATTCAGTGAATGTGCAAATGGTAAATATACTAAATATTTAAATCATTAATTCGTACAACGTGCTTTTTTTGTGTATTAATAACTAGTATAACAGTCAATGTTTGATCCCTTAGATATGTGATCCAAATTTAAAAATATTAAATGTCAATGCAAGATATCCCGGAGCACGGCACGATGCATATATATAGAGTGCTTGTGCTGCGCGACGAGTTATGGAACGCGCATACAATCGTGGTGAACGTCGAACATATCTCATTGGTAATTATTATCTTAATTAGAAAATTAGTTAGAAATTATTACTATGGAACGCTGTGTGTGTGTCATTGACAATTTTTTACATTATAAATTATGTATTTTAAATTGTTCTAGTTTATGAATTTTAAAATTTTTTTTATTGATTCTAAATTGTATTAAAAAACTTTAAATTGAGTTGAAATAAGTATAGCATATTTGTTTACATAGGTGATTCAGGTTATCCACTAAAACCGTGACTTTTAACTCCTTTACCCCGAGAGCGAGAAGGAACTCCACGTTTCGCGTATAACGAAGTTTTATGCAGCGCAAGAAATTGTGTCGAACGTCTCTTTGGTGTATTGAAAGCTACCTGGAGATGTCTTTCTCGACACAGGGTCTTGCAGTACGAGCCTGGCTTTGCTGGGAGAATTGTCAACGCTTGCGCAGTCTTCCATAATATGCGTAATGCTCACGGCATATTTAATGATGATCTATTTAATGAAATTGATTATGACAAAAATATATATGACAATTATGATAATGTTTGTGATATTAATGTAGATAATAATGCTCGTGGACCTCTTGCTATCGCACGTCGCATCCAAGACCGTTTAATAGCAGAAAGATTTGCCAGATAAACAACAATAATTGTTTATCTGGCAAATCTTTCTGCTAATTGCAAATCTTTGTTTCTCAAAAACTCATATCCGTTCACTAACATTATAAGTGCCATTCTACACTACGTTGCAAACGCCCCGTCGCCAGTCGCAAAGAGTGGCAGGTGTTACTTTAAAAGTGTTACTTCCGGTTGCGCTTGGCAGTCACGGTTGCTAAAACAAAGTCGAACACCTTTTAACTTTTTGGTAATAGTAACTGGCAATCGGCAATCGAAAATAACACTTCAATTAGCAGTTATTGCCATCCTTCGCGACTAGCGACGGGGCGTTTGCGACGTATTGTAGAATGGCCTTAACAGTCTGCACAGCAGCAGTATCTACCAATTTTTGTATTGTATGTGCAATTCTAGTCATAACACAAGCGCATTCATATTATATAGATGTGTCTGTACAGTTTATTAAATAAGTTTATTAGATAAGTTTAGTAGATACAGTAAGATCATTAAATGTAGAAGATCATTAGCTAAGACAATAAGACAATTAAAATAATTATAAAGTGAGATTAGATTACAATGTACTAGCTGGAATGTATAAAGTACAAATTAAAGTAGTAGTAATCTATTTTATTATAATGCAGGTAAAATTAATAAATAATTGCCAAACAATTTCAGTCATTAGAAAAATATATTTAGCATTAGCATAATGGAGATCGAACAACAATGTACACATACACGTTTGAATGTGAAAACTGAAATAAATCTTTGGCTTCAAAACAAAATAAAATTGTTAAATATAAGAAACATGTTTCTCAATTTACGACCATCACATTACGTTATCACACTTAACAAAAAAGTACACGCAGTAATTTGTTCATTTTTGTAAAAACTATTTAAACTCAAACGAAATAATAGGTCCATTTTTTTCAGCGTCTTCAAACGTTGATAATCAAATATTGAATCATCACAAAGATTGATCGTTAGGATAAGTAGGCAACAAATTTTCTGTAATTATTGTGTTTCTCAAAAACTCGTATTCGTTCACTATTATTAACGGCATGTACAGCAGCAGTAGTCTGAAGACGTTAGAAAAAATGGTCCATAGTCTATTAAAATGTAATAATAGTTGAACAAAAATATTATTAATTATATCAAATATAATTAATCCTCACACAGCTTGATCGTTAAGATAATTAGGCAACATGTTGTCCATAATTGATGTGAGTTTCTCAAAAACTCGTATTTGTTCACTATCATTAACAGCCTGTACAGCAGCAATATCTGCCAATTTTTGTATTGCATGTGCAATTTCAGTAACTGCAAGCGCATTCATTTTAGATGCCTCAGCTTGAACTTTGGCAGCTTCAGCATACATCTGTAAACATATTCAAATATATTTTACAAATGATGTATGTAATTTGTTTTTAAAAAATTGCACATTCTAGGCCAATTAAAGATATTGTCTTACAAACTCAGCATCGGCCTGCTTCTGAGCAACGGATTGGAAGACTTTTCTCGATGAGGACAATTGTTGAGGTGTAACTCGATTCACTGCAAAGGACCACGCACACAAACATTGGAAATCTAGGCCCCGGTCAAATTTCTCCAAACTTTGTGATTTTTTAGCTTGATCGGGAGATCAAAAGTCCTTATGGGCCCGAACCTCCAGGAAGTCATGGAAGAGAGTTATGGGGTATGGAAGTCGACGGAATATAAGTAGTCGAGTATACACGTTTTTACCCTTGAAATGTCTCGAATTCGGAGGGGATCAATTTTGATAACTAATGGGACAAAACTTCTTGAACTTGGTGAGGACTATCTAATAGTCTGGCTTAATCTTGGCTATAAAGTCTAACTAGGGTCCGGTAGGGCCCAGCCAGGTTTTTATGATGGAAACCTGGATTCATCGCAGAATTACATTCTGTGTGACTAGGAATATATTCATATATAATACTAAAATTTCATAACTGACCCGACCAATTAAAGCAAGATCCGGTGTGGACCCGACTGGTTAAGGTAAGATCCGTTGTGGATCTGACCAATTAAGGCAAGATCTGGTGAAGACCCGACCAGTTAAGGCAAGATCCGGTGTAGACCCGACTAGTTAAGGCAAAATCCGGTGTGGACCCGACCAATTAAGGCAAGATCCGGTGTGGACCCGACCAATTAAGGCAAGATCCGGTGTGGACCCGACCAATTAAGGCAAGATCCGGTGTGGACCCGACCAATTAAGGCAAAATCCGGTGTAGACCCGACCAGTTAAGGCAAGATCCGGTGTGGACCCGACCAGTTAAGGCAAGTTCCGGTGTGGACCCCACCGGTTAAGGTAAGATCCGGTGTCAACTTTCCTACATTACCTACATATATCAATATGTATCTATCTCAATTACGAACATTTCTCCCACCAGCATCCGCGATGTTATCAAGGAGGCCAGTGCTTGGGTATTTAACATTTGGTTGATGACGCGCATATCCCAAGAACTATAACACACTTGCTATATGTGCGCATGTCTCGAGAATCCTAGCTCCTGTCTTACATGTACAGTAATAACCGAGTATTATTATGTTGTCGGCATCGTTCTGTAAACTGTATCCACAATTGATATCGTGTCGCGTTGCGAAATCTTGAATAAACTCTAAGGCGAACAAGACCAGCTTCTTGTTGATGTACATCTACCTGTAATATTTTGCTATTATCTCTCAAAAGTTTGTCCTGTATATAAGAAGGAGCGAGTTCTATTTGGTATATACCCATAGTTAAGTCTCTCAGATATTTAGTGTAAGGGGTGGAAAATCTAAAACTTGATTGTAATCGAGTGTATTCCAGATAGCAATACGTCTTCCTAGATTTTCTTGAAGAACTTTATTTTGTAGGTTATTAACAGTGCGTGCTCTTTGAAGCATTTCCCTAGCTAAATCAGCTGTAGCACCTTCCATTAAAATATGCTCACGATATCTATTAATAAGTGCCCCGGCTATCAGATAATATTCACGAAGGTGTATAACGTGATGGTACGCTACGATTCCCTTGAAGAATTTAAAAATCATTTTTATGTGCCCATTACGAGCTTTCACAATCCATTGACTTTTAATTATTAATCTGGAGTCGTTCGCATCTTCTGTACTGAGTTGAGTTTGATTTTCTTGAAGTAACGGTGGCATATAAGTTTCTATTCCCAGATTTTGTAGGAGAGGCAGAACATCTCTGTATCCACGATCAACTATAATGATAGCGTTTTCTCCTAACCATTCTCGTAAAGCACCCGCATCATTTTGAAACTCTCTCTCTAGCATTGCGGCATCATTGTTATTTCAATCAATTTTCATTCATCCCTTGAAAATAAATAGCTATGCATAAATCATTACAAATACTGTAAAGAAAATATTCTGTTGAGGACTGAAGAAGCTAAATAAAAGGTAAATGAAGAATCAAGAAGTTTGTTTTATAGGGGGACCACTTGGTCTGTTATAGCTTTGACAGGACAATACCATGAATCAGTAAATGAAGCAATATCTGAAGTAAATCTCAGATAGGTTTTAACGATTTACTTGCATTTTAAGATTCGCTCCAATAATAGTCTTGATAAATAATAATGAAAATTATGGAAACAAATGAGGGAAGAGATACTCAAGTAAATTGATAGATATAATAGTTCTAAAAAGTTTGTGAATAATTGGGAAACGAAAATCTCTTACTTTAATAAAAATCCTACTAAGAATTTAGGATTGCAAGTGATCAGAGATCTACAATCTGACTCCCAGCGGTCATTGAGTTCCAAAAAACAAAATGTCTGACAAAATGTCAGACTATCTAAGACAAAATGTTAATATTGCGAGTCTTAATATTGCGCAGTATCTGAATATATTCCTAGTCACAGAATGTAATTCTGCGATGAATCCAGGTTTCCATCATAAAAATCTGGCTGGGCCCTACCGGATCCTGGTTAGACTTTATAGCCAAGATTGGGCCAGACTATCAGATAGTCCTCTCCAAGTTCAAGAAGTTTTGTCCCATTAGTTATCAAAATTGATCCCCTCCGAATTCGAGACATTTCAAGGGTAAAAACGTGTATACTCGACTACTTATATTCCGTCGACTTCCATACCCCATAACTCTCTTCCATGACTTCCTGGAGGTTTGGGCCCATAAGGACTTTTGATCGGAAGGTCATAAGCTAAAAAATCACAAAGTTTGGAGAAATTTGACCGGGGCCCAGATTTCCAATGTTTGTGTGCGTGGTCCTTTAAGATATGTTGTAACCGGACGGTACTATTGGAGGCACGAATCAACGCTACGTGTCCCTTGAAATCAACGGTTGCCACTCGGTTTGACCTTTGAACCACCGAGAAGGTAAGTAACGAACGATATCTCGAACAATCAATCAGACGAATTCTCTCCTTTTTTCAGGTTCCTGCCACCGCTGGATCATCGCCGTCATCGATCAGGATCGTCGCTGCCACCGGAATCCAGGATCAACGAGGGACTTCGAGTGATCGACGACAATGGATCAGGCCGTCAGAAGGTAAGTCCAATTTAATAAATTCTCGATATGTTTTATGAAAATATTGTTTAATTTATTCAATATTATTGATTTTCAGTGTTGGTTGTTCACAGAAGTTGAAGTCACAAAAAATGTCGGACGCTCGTATATGTAGGCACACACGCCCCGTTTATCTACGACGCACGAAGTTATTTCGGTCTAAAAAGGTCGTTCGTCAGTGTAAAGACGACAATTAACGCGTTCCGCGGGCGTTCCCGGTTGTTCTGAATGTTGGCGAGCCGTAATTTTCGAACTCGTATGACGATCGCGGTGACTTAGCGCGACGACACGGAGCGAATCTTATTACGTGTTATACGCACGAACATCCCCGAGAGACTGCCTCGAGTTGCCCGTCTCGCTTGGGCTCCCCACTATTGGTACCGTATACCCCCAATTGGGCGTATCTCCCGCTTTCTCTCGCCGTTGTCTACGCGTCGGCCGCCGGTAATTTTCCACGCGGGTGTTTACGCCGATTGCGCCGATCCCCGTGGAAATTTCCATGCTTATTGCGTTTGCGCGGTCGCTCCGTCCTGGCAACAGGATAGTCGTTTTCCAAAATTTTTACTTTTGCTCGGCCGTTGACGCCGACCCGTGCGCCAGGTCTATTACTTCCTCTAGTATCCCCATCCGGGCGACTTCCCTGAAGAAGACGCCCGAGTGCAGAGCATCAGGCTCGCCGACGACGCCGACCCCCCTCGGGGCTTATTCCGAACCTGGTATCACGCTTCCCGCGGTTTCTCCCCGCAGCCGATGTCCAGGTCGCGAGATGGCGGACGGTTTTCTAACTTTGTCCCCGATCGTCGGATTTCGCCGGCGATCGGATTCGGACGCTCGTACGGACGTCCCCGACAATCGTGGACGTCCTTTTCTCGCAGATGACGCACCTGGTGCGAGTTCCCGGACGGTCCGCCATTTTGCTACCCGGCTGACAGATCTTGACGGGACCCGGTTTCGCGGACTCGGCGAAGTGCCCCTAGACGTCGGGAGTGTCTAACTCCCGTAGACGACGCCCCTAGCGCAAGTTCTAGGACGGTCCGCCATGTCGCATCCGCGCGCTTTCGTTCTCCCCAGTGTGCGGCAACCTCCCGGCTGTCCGCACGGGAACCTGTTCCTGGAAAGTGTGGTTGGGCCTTCGCCCTGTCACGCCGCCGCGTGACCTCCCGTACCCGCGCCGACGGGAACAAATTAATGTCGCGTATCTCCATCGTCTCCAAAACAACCGAAACTGAACGTAAAAGAGAAAATAAACGAAAACTATTGGCGCGGCAAAATAAACCTATAATTACTAATGCGCCGGATGGGACCGACATTCGCACTGTGATCTCACGGGAAAATAAACAAAAGCATTGTACCCCGCCGCGTGCGACGAGGAAACATTAAGTGCGTTGGATCATCGTGTTCCCATCCTCGGAACGCGATCGCTAATCTTATAACTACTCTCGACGGGGCTCCGCCTCGTTGATGTTGGAGCCGCCGCTCCTCTGCGGCCTCCTAAATGACCCCACGGGCTCGTGGTGGCCCATGGCGGGATCGCCCCCGGTCGTCTCTTCCTCTCCCGGCGCCACGGTCCCCTGCGTCTCCGACCCAAGGATCTCGGGCAGCTCAGCCTCGAGCATCTCCACGATTTGCAGGAGCCTACCCATGTCAGTAGGCACCCCGAGCTCGTCTGTCAGACTTAGGGCCCGCTCCCGGGTCTCCCCTACCGGCACGGCCACATCCTCTGGGCCTGTCTGCTTCGCCAACAGCCGCACTGCCTCCCCTGAAAGGCGCCGCAGCACCACCTTAAGCTCCGGGGTTTCCGCGACGCGGACCGCGCTTGCGCACGGTCGCAAACTCCCCGTCGACTACGTGGCAACACGCCTGCCTGCCTCGGAGTCTCGTCTTTCGGCGCGGTTCGCGTCTGGGTGCTGGCGTTTCTCCGCCCGTTGCTTATTTTCCCGCTGGCGTCGTTTCTTCCGGTCGCGTTTGCGTCGCCTCTCACGGCGAGACGCGTCCGCGTCGTCCGCCTGTCCCCGGATCTTGTTCTGGGCTGTCCTTGCCGCTCCCCGCTGCTCGACGGTCATTAATTTGCGGCACGCGGCGAGATCCTTGCCTCGTCCCCTCGGGGCCGGCACCTCCGACGTCTCGGGGTCCCCCTTTTCGGGCACTTTTCCCTCTCGGTCGGGCAGCATCTCCACCTGCACACAACTCACTCCAACACTAACCAATGGTGATGACCTCACTGGCGTTGTGTGCTCTCGCGCCTTCTCCGTTGTTTGGGTGCCGCTCGTCGACGGGACCGGTGTGCTCTCCCGCGGCTTATCTTCCGCCTCGGTGCTGTGCTCGCTGTCGCTTACCACGTACACGCTCGCCGGTCGGGACTCTATTATTCTCGGCCCAGTTGTGCTTTTGGGCTCGGTTTGGCCATCGCCCCGCGCCGTCACCTCGCCGTCACCATCTTCGACAAGCCACACTGGTATGCCTGCCGGATGCGCTTCGCCTGGGATAGTGGTTGGCTCCACGCTCACTTGATCGCCCCGGAAGTCCAGCGATAATCGGAACGACTTCCGGGTGCCGTCGGCGCGCAATGGCCACTGCGTCGTGGTGACCACCGTGACTTTGGCGACGTCCGGCTCTCCTTCCACGTCACTCGGGACACGGATGTCGTGCAGTACTTTAACCATCTGCCCCCCGAACCGGTTGCACTCTATGATCCTCTCCAGGATTCGTCGCGTGTCCATGGCCTGCTGCCGGTATTCCTCCCGGGTGTAAATTTCTCCCGGGGGGATTCCCCGCACGAACTTCTCGACCCCCTCAAGCGTCTCCCTCAGCATTAATTTATGCTCGAGGAATCGCTTTCGTGCCGCCATAGTCTCCGCCGCCGCCGCCAGTCGCCTCTGCAATTGGTGGAACGTGAGCTGTTCCAATGGCGTCGCGTCGTCGTCCATGGCTGCTGCCGGGGCCCCCTCCGGTTTCGGCGTCGAACTTCGTGGTGCCCCGTCACCACTCCGTCGCTCCTCGCTTCCGCTCGTCCGTCTTCCCGGACCCTGCTCCATCTTCCGGCGCCGTATGCCTTTGCCCGCTCCGTCCGCTGTTGCTTCTCGGGCCACAGTCCGTTTCACCCCGGGGTTGCGGGTGCTCGTCGTACTCGCCCTCTTCTTGCCGATACCACTCTGTCCTTCACACAGCTGCCCGCGCACCCTCGAACTCCGCTTGCGCTTATCGTTCGCGTGCAACGCGCCGCTGCTCACACTGTCACTGTTCATCTCCTTCCGGCTTTCCGTGTTCGGGTTCACTGGAAGGACCTCAAACTGTGATCTCCGGGTCATCCCCCGGTTCCGCGCACTAACAACGCCGTTCGCTGCCCCGCGCGCACTAATCCCGCTGTTTCCGCTTCCCCTTGTGGCCACCCCCCCACCGCTCGACCTTCGCATTACGTTTTTTTACGTCCACACTTTGCCCTGCTCTTCTTTCTCGACTTGACTCCCCCCTCCGCGCACACTGTAGCCGGATCAATACCTCGCGCCCTCTTCGAAGTTTTTGTTCCTTAGTTCCCTTCACACAATTGCAATGCCAGCCCCAGCGGTCCTTTTATCCCCGGTCGCTTTCCTTTGCCTTTGTCTTCCGATGTTTTGGATGCCTCGCTCCCCTTTCGTCCCGACCGTCGAAAAACTCCCCCTCGTCCTCCTCACATTCGTGTCCTCGTGGAAAAAATACCCCGCGATCGCCGACAGATCCTAACAAACGGTGTACAGTCACGTAAAGATCGCTGCTCCCGCGCATTCAAAGTGGCGACTCTGTAGTGTGAGTAATTCAAGACAAATCATTCGAAAAAGGATACACGCCAAATTGGACAAGGAAAGTATTGAGAATCGTCAAAGTGCAGAAAACTAATCCCGTGACGTATCTGGTGGAAGATTCTTGCGGAAAATCCGTGCCGGGATTCTACGATACGAGTTACATCCGTTGCTAATTCCGGACGTGTTATACGTTGGAAAAAGTTTGCGCCAAAAGAGGGATGAGGGGGGGGATTTAGGTAAGTGGTCAGGATTTGATAATTTCACACAAGTCATGGATCACAAGAATAGTATTGTAAAATTATTACAGTAGAAAAAACATATATACATAGGAGTCATTATTTCCTAAACTTCTAAATGTATGTACATATATTTACAGAGGTATTAACAATATATTACAATGGTATTTACAATTGTATTTTCTAATGTCCCATGGCAGCGTTCGGTAGAAAACGGTATAATGTATCGATATCATCGTACGGACTTAGAGCTATTTTGTTTAGACACGGTGTCATACCTCGGGTTTTTGGCTGTATGCAGGGTTTTGCTGTCGCGTCTTTCAATCTTCGCGCAGAACCGCGTGTAATCGCGAAAGTTTCACCTGGCTACGACGTTAATCTTAACACCTTTAACCTTTTTCCGTATCTTTCTTACCGTCCACTGCAAGCAACATCTTGGCTCTAAGCCGACGAATTCGGTCATTATCGCAACGGTATTTCGGCTTTCATTAAGCCCGGAACTTTTTATTGACGAGTGGGATACCAACGCATTATCGATCGCGTAATCGCTCGTGTCAAATATAATTGAATGTGACGCCTCATGATATCATACACATCTTCGCACTCAAGCATAAATGAAGACTGTCCGTATTCAGTGTAATGGACTTTACACTTGTCGCGATACAATGGCACATTACTCGTGCTGAAATTAGTACAAACATGTTGGAAATATCGAGGATTGCACATACCAACGTAGATGGGTTGTCGAACTTCACCTCGAGGTTTTCGCATTTCTATTGCTAATATAATTCTCCGAAAAGACGCTTAGGCTATGAAAATTTGGTTTGCAATAATTGCTCGCGCCGATCTACCCTCCCAATGATCACGAGGCGCACGTCAAGTGATGCGCACATTCTCATGTTTTGCCAAAACATGCATTGTTCATCAATTGTATAAATTTTTTCGAACTCATTCTGGCCAAGTCCTAAATTCGGATTAAGGTCTATATAATCGCGAAGCCATGGAATTGCGCGAATGTCAGTAGACGGTGAATTTTTGAATACGGAGACGTGACGGCCGGTACCAACTGCTGCAGGTTGCGATAATGTATTACCATAACGTTTCGTACGTTTAATGTTGCGAGGACTTGTCCTGCCGCTTGCCGGGTGGTTTATCGCGCGTCGGACAGAACGGTAGGTCAGTGTGCGCGTCGTGAAGATGTTGCGGATACTCCAAGTCGACTTCGAGTATGTAGCCTATCGAGGAATCCAACGCGACATCCATAACATTAAAATCGGTTAGGTTGTCGACCCATTTAAAATCTGCGTATGGCAATGGTTGACACATTGCCCAGCCGTATAAGTTATTTACATCAAAATACATGAGGTATGACGACGGTTTTGATGGATCGTACGATTGCATGTACTTGTTGTTGGCCAGTGCGTATCTGTTTGAACATTGACTCAAACCGCCGTGTATACCGCGTTCGATAAACATGACCATGTCAATGTCGGTGAGCAATTCGAAATTGATACGCGTATGCTTCAACATAGCATCCCACGTAAAACCCGGTAGAGTATAATAATACGCCGGATCGAGTCCATAACTCGCGACGCAACTATCGCGAAAATTTTCAAAGATGTCGGCCAACAGCAAGACATCTGTCTTGAGATATAATCGCTGTAATCAACGAGCGTTCGAATGGAGAACCGCTGCCAGACGTTGACGGCGTGCGCGTGATCGCTCTCGGATACGGTGTCACCTGTCAATGAACTGTAAAAAACACAAGTCCTCCACTTTTCGACGCAGTCAAATGCACTCGTACGGAAATACGCCTTTCGTGTCAGCAAATCAAAATTTTCTGCGGATAATTCACAAAATTCGCGTTGCAATATTTGCAGTTTATCCTTGCTGAGATAAGATGCCAATTTGTCGAGACTAGAGGTGAGAAACTTGTACGAATCAATAAATCGCAAATTTGACGCACGTTCTCTTATCTTTATCTTCGGTGCTTTGAACGTTTTTTGTAAACGAAATATATTTTTCTTTTGTGATCGGGAGTAAATCTACATGTCCTTCGTATGCTGTTGCTATTTCAGTTATAATAAAATGTGCATCGTATCCCGATAAATTATGAAACACTATGGGAATGCAATGCCATCTTTATAATTTAAGTTACAATTCGAATGCGCGGGACCTCTGTATCGACCGGTCAGGTGACAATGGTCGCGTACTCGCACGTCGTCTGGCTCGAACGGTTCTTCGCACACGTGACAGTGCGTTGCGCTGTTAAACTTTTCCCACTCGTCTTGCGTGAAATCTGCCATGGGTACATTAGTGGACAAAATGGTCTTTACGTCATGAGCTAAACGTCTTAGCTCCTCGGCGAACCACGCGACGCAATCCTTATCGCGACGAAACCGATACATAGATAACGACTCGTCGTACGAGCAACGCACGTAGTACCCTATGCTAAACACGCGATGATGTTGATATGTGTACCTGGACGTTTCCGGATCCGCTTCCATTTTCTCCAGGGTACACTCCAGGTCGGCGTATACGACAAACGGAACTCGTTCCTTCCTGTTGTGATTTTTAAAGGCCAACCACTTGTTCGTTATCGCTCGGTAACTTGATCGCGCAGTCATTCATCTCCTGACAGTCGACGGTGTGGGCAGCCAATTTCTCGTTGGAGCTGAAGTAGTGGCAAACATCTGCAAAAATAACGCAAATATTATAAATATTTTTATACACAAAATATTCTATATATTATTAAAAACGATCGCAAAAGTATTTCCTGTGCTCTTTTTTACTGATTTGCGAGCTCACGAGGCGGGACAGGTTCTTGATCCATGCAAAAATGTCCCACGTTGTCGTTGTGCACGTACAGCAGATTTACGTGTCTGTCCATCTTTCGGTCAGTAACACGTATTGGTAGGATTGCAAGTTCCTTGTTTTTTTCTCGATGCTGTACACGTTGATTGATATATTGTTGTGATTTTCAAACCGTTTAATTTGATTCAACGTCATTGGAAACTCAATGTCCGTAAGATTTAGCACCGACGTGTAATGAGGGTACGACGATTCCCGTCTGCATGTCTCTTGGCTGGATACAGAGCAGCCATCACTGACCATGCAAAACATGCATTGTCTCTTGATTGCCACGTTTATCACCGCATTCTCTTTTTAATTTCTTGCGGTATTTCCACAAAACACCCGCGTGCAATGGATTATATTTATTTACGTTAACAGTCAAATTGTGTATACGCGACAACGCCCGGAATTCCTCCAGCTTTTTCTAAAGTAGGCTCGATGACGTGTCTCTTGTACCACTCAGGCAGATCGGACGTACGAAATAGTTCACAGTTTCTCGTTGCGATACTTTTATTCGCGCGTTTGTCACCCGCAACAAATTCACCATTAAACACTGTGTTAATTTTTACATTGTCATGTCGTTGCATGACGTTCTGCACACGATCGAGTACAATTTCTCCCGCATCTTTGAGAAATTGACGAGGGTCGATGTGTTTGGAATTTATCACCGCACCAGTCAATATACGGCTTTCAAAAGCCGTATCTATCTCGCGCCATCTGAGTCCTGTTATCGCACTCGCACTGTATCCCGCACCCACATGCACGAAACGTTGACGTACCGAGTCTTTCAGACCTTCGAGTCTTGCGATACATGCGACCAATGACTGTTTGAGACCGATCGATAATCGCGGTCGTTTAATTCGGCTTTGTTCTTCTAATGATTCGATAAACTCGTCACATCGTTGATCCCACGCGGCAAAGTCTTCCCTCGAATTTAACAGGGTGGATTGCTCCAACAACTTTTGCTCCATGTTATTGCACGATTTTCTTGCTAACGCCATTTGTTGCACTCGCGACTTCCAGTTCTCGACTATTGAGCGTATTCTCTAGATTCGTCATTTTATATTCTACTAATGATGCATCGTTTGCTTATCGTATCTAATTTCATCTCAGCAGCCGTACATCGGCGCTATTTGCAAAATTTGCAGTTTTGCACGTGTTCGATGAAATCATCGCGAGACATGTCGCGACATGTTCTTCAAAACAATAACGCTCCATTGAATTATGCGAAATTGCAAATTTTGCAGTTTTGCACGTGTTCGATGAAATCATCGCGAGACACGTATGCTCTTGAAAAGAAATCATATTTGATGCCCGATGAGGTGATCTCATCACGAATGTTCTTGACAAAGATATCACATTTAACGTATATGTGGATTGTGGTGGCGGTCACCATGCAGCAGCCGTGCATTGGCGCTATTTTTGCAAGATTTGCAGTTTTGGGTATGTATAAATGGTCTACGAGGATTCTAGAGCGCAGTCGAGAGTTCGATACGGTTCGAGTACGTCGCAAACAGCCTCCAGATACGATGAACACTCACGGTGCGAACTACTACGTTCCGATTCAGGACGAAACGTGCGAGAAACAGCACAATGAGTATGTACCGCTAATTTTCATATATACTTGTGCAAAAAAACTTTTATAAACATATAATTGTATTTTTTTCAGTTTTGATAAACCCCGCTACACGCCACGTATTTTGGGAAGAAGATTTGCCTTGACATCAACAGCGTATAAATTTTTGGATGTTGGAATCAACGCGGGACCTATGTCCTCTGTGGATATACTTATTGGCGATAACCGAGGCAATCGGATAATTCTGCCACATGCAACGTGGGTGACATTCATCGAAAAACATGCAGATATACAGCGACTCGTGCAGTCATCGGCACCATCATCGCTAACTCTGGAGCTTGTTAAAATACGTGACGCAGATATTGTAAAATTGACGTCATGCGGCACCAGCTTGTACATGAAACCGTCAACAGTACTCTTTCTGTTCGAACTAGAACATTGCGTCGAGAACGTGTATTTTCAACTATGTCAAAATGTTCACGGCGTAAGTGAAAAATTCAAACAGTTTGTAACAACTTTACGTCAAAATTGTATCACCGATAAATGTAACGCAGTTACAATCTTGCGTAAAATTTATGATGAAAATTCGATTATTGATTGCGAACTGTTGGCCTACGCTTTAGATACTATTGTGTATAATGCGCTACATGACAAATAAATGTATATAATATGGTTAAAAAGTTTTTCCTTTTCATTTACCATTCATCCCATTTCCTGTCATAAAGCTGTCTTCGTTTATCGTTTACTTAAATGTAATATTAAAAATTAAATATTGCGAAGATCTGAACGATTAAATATCGTTGGCGAAGAAAAGATACGCGATCGCGAGCGAGAACGCGCGAGGGAAAAAGACCGCGCGAACGAGAAGACTCGCGCAAACGGGGGGGGAACACCGCGCGAACGAGAAGACGAATGCGGGGACGGGAAAGAAACATCTTCGAGGGGGAGATAATGCGAGCGTGCCGTGTGACGTCACGCGGACTCCGCGGCGCGGCGAAACGCGAACGCGGGTCCCCTCGCCCCGCGGCGCCTGAAAACGCGAACGCTCCGCGGCGCGGCGAAAACGCGGATCCCCCCTCGCCCCGCGGCGCGGCGGAAACGCGGTCGCCCCGCGGCGCCGGAAAACATGACGCGGCGAAAACGCGGTTCCCCCTTCCTCTCCCCCGCGACGCCTGAAAAACGCGGTTCCCCCCTCCCCCTTTCCCGCGACGCCGAAACATGCGGGTCCCCCCTCCCCCTACCCCGCGGCGCCGAAACACGCGGTTCCCCCATCCCCCGCGGTCCCCCCCGCCAGCGGTCCCCCCCCCCGCCCCTCACCGCCCCTCAGATCCCCGGAGTGGAACCGGCCTACCTTACCTACTGAATCGTTGGAAGATCACTTGGGTCCACTGAGTCGAATTTACATCGCAGATGTTTTGGGCGCCTGTCCATCGATGGACATAGCGTACGGCGTTTATCTCGGCAATAATAAATTGATGCTCGGTAATAAAAGTTTTGACGTGGACAAAGCGGATAACATTTATATTGACGGCGTACGATACACCGGCACACCCGGTATTTACGAGTTGATCTTCAAAAAAATACCCGATGACGCGATCTACACGGAGGACGATAAGATCAAGTACAGGAGTATATTGTTGGCAACGAGTGCTCATAAATACAAGCATGATCCTCTCGGGCGACTAAAGGGCAACGTGGGATTCAAGTATCGATTTGTAATCTCACCGTTGATGTCTACCGAATCCAAGAAGAAAAAATCCGGAAAGGGATTATCCATGCCTCGCGCGATGACGCTAACCGACAATAAGATCGACTACGTGCACTGGGACGACCCCAACGAGCTGGTGGATCGTCTGCAATTGCTCGACGCTTCGCGTCAAGCTGGTAACAATGCCCACGACAACGAGATCATGTCGATCATCGAGGAACTTCGCGAAGCCGGGCTTATTATAAATTAAACCATGCAACGGCGATCCGTTCAATCAGCGTTGAAATGCCGATCAACAAATTTGGATTGTTCGAGCACAGCGGAGACGCGACGAACACCATTTCGTACCATCGATGGAGCGGATTAATGAGAAATTTCGTGCGCAATAACGCTCTGTGTCGCGCCGCCACGGACTTTGACGCAAAGTCGCGCAAGATTCGTCGCGTAGCGCAACCTGAGACTGACGGTGACGCGGTTAACAAACTGTACGTTGATCAATTCTTTAAAATGTTGAACAATCAACGAAAAGAATCAGACGAGAAGCTGACTGCGTTCGAGAAGGATCTGCAAGCGTTACGGACTGCGATAAACAAGCTTCGCCATTCGAGTACCGTTGAATCGGACGCGACAACGAACAATAACAACAACAACAACAACAATGGACAAACGGTTCAGCAAAAACGACTATCGAAAGGCGTCGAGTGAAGAAAAGCAACGGTTCATTAACGACGCACAGTGGGCCAAAACGGCAATCTAGCTGGACAAAAGTAGTAATTTTGTTTTCATCGTTAAACAAATGTTCTCAAGTGTTCTAAAATAGAAAGTAAACATGTACAAAGTATATCAGTTTAATTTGATAACATTTAATATACAGGGTGTTCGTTAAAAACCATCCACTAACTACATAGCGCTATTCCTTATCAAAGTCGTAATCTTTAATTAGGTAAAAACTTAACAAACGTTTTGGCCTGCCATTTTTAAACTATTCTCATTGTGTGTCAGTGTGTTAAATTAAGCAAATTACATATATCAAAAAATTATAATTATAACAGCAGTACATGTATTGATCGCAATATAATTTTCAAATTAAAACAAATAATAAAATAATAAAAAATTATAAAATAATAAAATACAATGCAATTGTAGTTCGCCAGTACGATAATAAAACTAAGACGTATGAATCGGCCTAACTGGCAATAAATAATTTATCATCGTGACGATTCGACCATTGGTTTTGGTCCGATTAATCGTCAAGACGTTTATAATTTTTGATACTTATATATATAAGCATCTCATTTTTAAATAATTTAAATTAAATTAAATTAATAATTTTAATCGCAATAAATTTAATAATTTAATTTAATTTAAATTATTTAAAAAATGAGATGTTTATATATATAAGTATCAAAGATTATAAACGTGCGTCTTGACGATTAATCGGACCAAAACCAATGGTCGAATCGTCACGATGATAAATTATTTATTGCCAGTTAGGCCGATTCATACGTCTTAGTTTTAATAAAATACAAAATAAAAAATAATTAATCGAAAACTACAAATAAACAAAAACAAATTAAAATACTAAATAATTTTATTTTAGTATTAAACTGAAATAAACTAAAATAATAAAATTAAAAATAATAAATCAAAATAATAAAAATCTTTCAGTTAACAAATAAAATAAAAATTAAAATCTTAATTACTACTGTTACTTTCATTAAAGTATTCACTATCGCGACTATCGCACGATTCTGTATCAGCTTCCGAAACATTTAAATTAAATTCTGGTTCTTTTAAAAGTTTCAACACAGCTTCGTCTAAATATCCAGATTTTCGTGGTGGATGATGTCTATATGATGAAATTACTGGATCCGATGAAATAAGTAGTATATGAATTAAATCCTCCATAGTTTTATCTCGAGATATTTTTCGAGTATGTCCTTCTCTATATCGTCTGCAATCTTTATTACGTGCTTCTTGTACTTCTTCGGACAGCATGCCAATCGGAAGAATAGCGTTTTTAATTATATCTGCCCCATGAATTAAAATTTTGTGCACACTGGGTGGCATATAAAACCATGGATATAATTTGACGTATAATTCTGCTGTTTCTCGAGTATATATTCCAAACGCTTCAGGATTTACTGCGTATCCACTAGACATTGTTCTTAAAATTACTGAGAATCGTAATATAAGTTTTTCATCAATTCCAGTAATTTCAGCGGCTAAATCTGGTTTTTCAAAAAAACGACGTGATGTATTGCCATCATTGGTAGTACCAGCTGAAGGTTTTGGTATGTCTACTAACAGACCCATTTCAGAATATAAACGATCTTGAATTTGTTTTTTACGCAGTTCTACCTCCTTTTTTTCATTTCCTCTAACTTGCCATTTTTTAATATCTAAACGATAAGCAATGTGCAAGAGACATTCAAAACACCAAATCCAAGCATGCAAAGTCGACAATCCAAAACTGAACGTTGTAATATCAACATTAACTACTGATGCTTTCTCAATATCGTTCATCATTTTTGAAGTAGCTCCGCAAACATAACATTTTTGTGACGATACATTTGTTAATGCATTACAGATTTTCCCATCTACCATTGTCAGCAATAATACAGATTCTATTGCGAATTCTTTTTCTTCAATTTTAATAATAGTTGGAACAAGTGACTGAAGTTGTTCTTCAATAATTGCTATTTCTTGTTTTATTAACTCAGTCGATTCTTTTTTAAAAACTAATTTAATTGGTCGACAGTATTTTGTTGATCCTGGTCGTGGGTTATTCCATAAAATTAATTTTGCATTTTCTCCTTCGGCAAATAATTGTAGCGGCACTAAAGATATTATAAATAAGTTTTCATCAACTTTTTGTTCTGCAACTGAGGAACATTTTTGCTTGTAAATGCTATGACCTGAGCTACCGTCACATCCCCATTTAAATAATATTTTTATTGATTGAGGCGTTTGACATTGTAAAAGAATCTCTTGTTGTACCATAATAATGCGCCGAATAGTATGATCCAAAAGCGATTGTAATTTAATTTCTGCCTGTATATCAGTTATTATAATATTTTCCGGATAACACTGTTTTTTTGCTTGTTTAATAACATGGTACGAAGGATAAATATCAGCATATCGTTTCTTAGCACCAGACCGGACTAAAGCATACGTATGTTTTGTGTAATTCCCATCAATAAAGAAAGCTAATGCTTCGTCTGGAGTATATTTTACGGGCTCTTGTTTTGGTGATTTATAAGCTTTTTTAATTTTTGTTCCTTTTTTGGTGACGCAATTAACTCCATTACCATTTCTGCTGCATCTCTACGTCCAGCAGTTCGCAAACTATATTGTGTTGCAAAACATAATTCCTCCGTACAAGTTTTCTGAGTTAATATTTCGACTCTTCTTTCTTGGTCTTATTACTGCATTCACTGAACAATTTTTTTCGTCGACCCATTTTAGATGTTGAAGACGTTGATGTAGGCAAAGATGCTAATGAAAAATTAATTTCTTTGTCTAACCAGTCACTATTTTTATTTAAAAAATAGTGTAGTGTACGGTTACTGACATTCCATTTGCTTTGTATTTTATAATTTAAATCTGTAATTGTAGATGTAATAGTTTTGACAAAATTTTCCGGGCAATTTTCATCTCCAACATCGCTAGTAATAAAGTTTAATAAGGCTGTTGTACGATCTGAATTATTTGCACATTGATGCCAAGCTTCGAAAAGACGACGTCTTGTTATTGTATACATGCCTAAGAAAAATAAAATTGAATAAATTTAATATTTAATTTATAAAATTTTATATAATTTATTTCCGATTTTTAATTATATATTTAAATTTAATTTTTTCTTTTTACAATAGAACAAATTATAAGAGAACTATAATTTGGAATATGATAAACTATAACTCAAATCTCTTTAGATACATTACTTTTCTATTTAAATTGGTTATCGTTCGTCACATCAAATGTAATCATATAATTAAATATAACAATTATAAATGATATCACTTCTCCTCTATGTCCCAGTAGCTTATAATAAAAATATTGGGGATTTTTTAATAATATAAATATATATAAAAGACTATAATTTTTTGGTCCTTTTTAAGTATATCCCGGTTAAATCTGCAAATCACACATACAACAAGTAAAACATGTAAATGTCATAGTCATATTGAGTGAAAAACGAATATAATAGAAAATAGAAAGTACCTTGGTTAAAGTCACATATCAGATAATACCAAAGTCATAAAGCCTTCCTGGTTTAATGTAATGATTCGAATTATCATAGTGCAAGTCTCATGTTGGAGTACTTAAGCAAGGTAACAAGCAACCACCGTGGTTCCAAACGAGCAACTGGCGAACGGAGAGATAGCTAATCAAAACAACGATGTACGATAAACAATATTAACAATAACAACGATGACACTAATTCGCAAGTGATAAACGGACATAAAAAAGTCATGTGAAAGAGAAAGGTAATAAATAAAAGTTATAATAAAGAAATATGGAAATAAATAAATTGTGATAAAAATAAAGACATAAAGAAGTGAAATGAATAAGGCATGTCGAAATAAATAAAATGTAAAATAAATAACTATAGATAACCATAGATGTCAAGATCAAGAGAGACGGTAGTCTCGCCAAGTACACGCGCAGCGCGAGACCGTCTCGAGTATCTTTACGCAAACGGTCGAGTTGCGAGTTCTAAAAAACGCTGTATCTATGAGAGCGGCACTTAGTGGCAGCTAGTTTTCACGGATAAAACTAAGGAATAATATGCTGGTAAAATGACGGCAGCAATCCGCAGCGTTTTTTTTGTAGACCTTTCTAAGTTTCATACTTTGAAAATTTTATAATTAAAAATCGGCAATGTTTGACTTAAAATACCGCTATTATTAAAAAACTATTATTAAAATTTGTTAATAAAATTTAAAAATATATACCTTTCTCTATATTTATCTAATTTGAAGTTTTAATATTCTTCAATATAAGCAGAATACTTCTTTCTTTCTCAAGCGCTGCTAAAGTAATGATTTAACGTTTTGCGAGATGACATTTATACGACGTATTCAAATGATTGTTATAACACAACTACAAGTGTAATTGGTAAATATTTTGTAGAAAATGAACTATCAGATATCTTTCTTAAAAATATAATCGTTTATTTTAAGAAATATTAATCTTCGAAAATCGACTTTTGTCCAGCTAGATTGCCGTTTTGGCCCACTGTGCGACGGCGAGGAACGGCAACGAACGACTCGAGAACGGTTGTCGGACGGCTGTCTAGCGGTTCGAGAACGCTTGTCGAACGGTTGTCAAACGGTTCAAAAACAGCTTAAAAACGATTACGAGCGGTTTAGAAACAGCTGCGAACTACGCGGAGACAGAAAAGGCTACAAACGGCTAAAGAACGTCGACGACGACGACGATGAGTGGTAAGAAGCAGTTAACTGACGACGACGACGAACGACGACGAACGATTCACGAATGGTTAAGAAGCGGTTACGAATGGTTCAGAAGCGGTTACGAACTCTTCAGAAGCGGTTACGAACTGTTCAGAAACTGCTACGAACGATGCACTAGAAGCAGAAACGGCGACAACGAAACATGAGACCGTTAAAATCGACCGATGTGGATAAAAATATCGAAAAGCGACGGTTGGTGGACGAATTGCACGCTCCGGCGAGAAGAAATTTTCCCCGAAGACACGTCATAGTGCGAGGGTACGACGACCTGTGGCAGGCTGACATCGTCGAGATGCGTCCGTACTCGCGTTTCAATGGAAGCTACCACTACATACTCACCGTCATCGATGTGTTGAGCAAGTACGCGTAGGCCGTGCCGCTTAAGGGTAAAGGTGGCAGCGAGACGGCTGACGCTATCGCTGAGATAATTCGAGATAGCGAGAGGTGCCCTAGTAATCTACAAACCGACATGGGGAAGGAATTTTACAACACCGACATCATTATAATTTTATAAAACACGACATCAATCATTATTCTACGTATTCGGTGTTGAAAGCGTCGGTCGTCGAGCGATTCAATCGTACGTTAAAGAACAACATGTGGAAGATGTTTACGCTCAACGGAAATTAGAAGTGGGTCGACGCGTTGCCGCGACTCGTGTCGGATTACAACGCGCGCAAGCATCGAACCATCGGCATGCGACCCGTCGACGTTACCCCCGCGATCGCCGAAAGACTCTTGGCTACGGTGTACAGCGCGATAAAGATCGCGGGCCCGGCAAAATTCAAAGTGGGCGACTCGGTACGAGTCAGCAAATACAAGACAATTTTTGAGAAGGGTTACACGCCGAATTGGACCACCAAGGTGTTTAAGATCGTTAAAGTGCAGCGTACCAATCCCGTAACCTATCTACTCGAGGACTATCGTGGAAAATCCGTCTCTGGAGGGTTCTACGAGTACGAGTTGCATCGCGCAACTTATCCAGACGTGTATCTCGTGGAGAAAGTACTGCGCAGGAGGGGCGACGAAGTTTACGTTAAATGGCTGGGATTCGATGGATCGCACATCTCTTGGATACACAAGAACAATGTTATTTAATTCGTGCAAACTGTATTTTATTCTTAATATAAAAAATGATACATGTAAAATGTTTGAAATATGTGATACATATACAGTATATAAAAAAAAATATTAAATACTAAATACATGTGCGCGATATCCTTATTAATATCCCTTCTCATATATAATACGATATTTACTTGAGGACTATTTCTTACATACATATATGTTATACTACATACATTACACATACATACATTATATTACATATATACATTACGTACATACATTTATATGTACATACATACATTATATTACATTTATATGTACATACATACATTTTATTACATGTATTGCATACATTACATACATACATGCATACATACATTATATTACATGCATACATACATACATGAATCTTCATTGTTCCTTATTACAATAACTAACTATGATAAAGGTATGCGATAATGTCCCCACGGCAACGTATCGGTCGAATCCGGCACGATATATCGCTTATCGTCGTACGGACTCAGAGCGATTTTCGTCTCACAAATAGTGTACACTTCGTGCATTTTTGATCTTATACACGACTGCGGTCGAGTCATTTCAATCTCATCGTTCAAACACCGCGTGTAGTCGTCGAATGTGATGGTGCGCGCGATGACGTTGCTTTTGACATCTTTCGCTTTTTTACAATCTTTTTTGCCATCGACTCGCAAGGCGTACATTTTTGCCATAAGTCCAACGAAATCGGTCATAATGGCCCCGTTGTTTTCGTCCTTCATCAGGCCTGGCACTTTTTTATTGACTAGAGGCATATCATAAGCGTTATCTACCGCATAGTCACTTGTGTCGAACTTGACTATATCATGTTTCATGTTCTCGTACGCGTCGTCGCACTTGATATGATAAATCAAACTGTCCGTGTCGGTATACATGATTCTACACGAGTCGCGGTACAAGGGAGACATGTATTCATGGTGAAATTCGTATAGGCACACCTTCGACAAGTCGAGGATGCACATGCCGACGTAGATCGGTTTGTCGAATTTCACCTCGAGTTTGCGCAGTTCGATGGCTACCAGATTTTCTGAAAACACGCTACTGCTGTGAAAATTCGGTCGCGCGATCATTGCCTCTGCACCGTATCTACCCTTCCACTTCGTCACTAATTTTACATCGACGTGATTTCGTACATTCTCCATTGTTTTCCCAAAAACAGCGTTATTCATTAATTTATATAACGTTTTTTCGAACTCATTTTTGGCTTGTGTTCTGAATTTTGTATTGAGTTCGATGTAAGAGCGGAGCCACTCAGATTGAGCAAATTGTAATACGCGATGTATTTTAGTGATGCGAAGACCGTGGCGCGTGCACTGTTGCAGATTGCGATAATGGATGACATAACGCTTCTTATCGTGCAGCGTGGCGAGAAGTTTGTCCTGCCGTTTGCCGGGCGGTTTATCGCGCATCGGACAGAACGGTAGGTCAGCGTGCGCGTCGTGTTTATCCTGCGGATACTCAAGATCGAACTCGAGAATATAGCCCGTAGGCGAATCCAAAGCGATCGCGTTAACGTCGAAATTTGACGCGTCTTCGACCCATCGAAACTCCGTGTAGGGCAGTGGCTTACACATCGCCCAGCCGTATAAGTTGTTGACATCGAAGTACATTAGGTACGATGACGGTTTCGATGAATCGTATGACTCCATATACTTGTTGTTGGCCTTCGCGTATCTGCCGGAACATTGACTCAGGCCGCCACGTATACCACGTTCGATAAACATGACCATGTCAACGTCGGTCAGTAGTTCAAAATTGATACATGTATGTTTCAACATCGCGTCCCACGTAAAGCCTGGTAAAGTGTAGTAGTACGCGGGATCAAGCCCGTAACTCGCGACGCAGCTGTCGCGGAAATTTTCAAACACGTCGGCCAACAGCAAGACATCGGTTTTCAGGTATAGATCGCTGTATTCGCCCAGAGTTCGAACGGAGAATCGCTGCCATACGTTCGCGGCGTGCGCGTAATCGCTCTCGGATACGGTGTCACCGGTCAAGGAACTGTAAAATAAATCGCGCGGCAATAAACACGTATTCTCCAGCTTTTCGACGCTGTCCACGTATTCGTATGGAAAGACACCTTTTCGCGTTAATAATTCAAAATCGTCGTCGGATAACGCGGAAAATTTGGAATGTATAATTTTCAATTTATTCTTATCGAGGAAGGATGCCAATTTTGCGAGACTCGCGCTCAGAAATTTGTATGAGTCGATAAATCTTAATTTTATATCGCTTCGCAAATCAGATCTTTCCGCGGTGTCATTCATGTGTTTAGTAAATGAGATGTACTTTTCCTTTGTTATAGGCAGTACATCAATTGAGCCTTCGAACGCGGCAGCTATCTCCTTGATAATAAAGTGCGCGTCATAGCCTGACAGATTGTGGAATATTACTGGGATGAAGTGAGAATCCTTATAATTCAGATTGCACGTCGAGTGTGCTGGACCTCTGTAACGCCCGGTCAAGTGGCAATGATCGCGTACACGATTATCATTTGGTGCGAACTGTTGTTCGCAAATGTGACATTTCGTCGCGCTATGAAATGTCTCCCACTCGTCTCGCGTTAGGTCTACCATGCATACAATGTCGAACAAGACGTTCTTTACGCGATGCGCCAATTCTTTGAGTTCCTCGACGAACCACGCGACGCAGTCGTTATCGCGACGAAATCGATACGCTGATAATGTTTCATCATATGAGCACTGTACGTAGTATGCTATACTACATACTCGATGATGTTGATAGGCGTATGACGCGTGTTCCGTCTCCGGATGTGTCTTCTGCAGCACACACTCCAGATCGGCGTATACCACGAAGGGAAGTCGCTCTTTCCTGCTATGGTTCTTGAAGCACAGCCACTTGTTGTCTTCACTCTGTAGTTTGATAGCGCAATTGTTTACCTTTCGGCAGTCCACAGTGTGAGACTGCAATTTGTCGCTCGAACTAAAGTAGTGAAGACATCTGCAAAAAAAGAATCATAAAATATAAATTTTTTTATACACAAAATATAAAAATGATATATATATATTATTAAAAAATATAAGTACTTACCGATCGCAAAAGTATTTTTTGTTCTTCTTCTTGCTCAATTGTGAGCTCACGAGACGGGATAGATTTTTAATCCACGCGAAATGTCCAACATTGTTGTCTCGCGGATCCTGCATGTACAGCAGATTAACATGTTTTTTAACACTCGTGTGGTCGGTAAGCCGTATTGGAAGAACGTTTGACGTCTTCTGTCCCTCGATGGTATAGACGTTGATGGATATATCGTTGAGTCGTTCGAACTGTTTAATTTGACTCAACGTCATTGGGAACTCAATGTCTCGTAAATCCAGTACCCTTGAATAATGTGGGTATGAAGATTCCCGTTCTGAATGTCTTTCGGCTGGATGTAAGGCGGCGACCACTGACCATGCAAAATACGCATTGTCCATAGACAGCACATTGATCACCGCGTTCTTTACTTTAATATCTTTAGACAATTCCAAGTGACACCCCGCGCGCAAAGGATTGTACTTGTTGACGCTCACCGTCAAATTGAGGATTCGAGTCAACGCCCACCCACTGTCGCGTTCCTGGAACTCCTCGAGTTTCGCTAGTGTGGGCTCGATAACGTGCAGCTCGTACCAGTCATGCAAGTGCGATGTACCACAGAGTTCTATGTTATTTGTACATATACTCTTATTGTCACGTTTATCACCCGCCACAAACTCCCCGTTGAACACGGTGTTCACTCTGACACAGTTATGTGTTTTTATAATGTCTCGTACTCGCTTGCACACTACGCTGCAGGCGTCTTCCAAAAACTGTCGCGGTTCTATATGGTCTGTATTAATTACCGCACCGGTCATTATTCGCGTTTCAAACCCGGCGTCGATTTCTCGCCATACGAGTTCTGCCGCGCGCGTGTCGCCACTGGTGCCTGCATTCGCATAATTACCACCGCTATTGATAAATTGTCTTTCCAATCGCGACTTCACACCCTCGAGTCGCGCGATTCGGGCAACCAACGATTGCCTCTGCCCGATCGTTGGATTGTCGGAGAGCCGCTGACGTTTGGCACTACAGCGTGTCTCGAGCTACTCGACGAATTCCGCGCATTGCAGTGTCCATGTGAAATATTCACCCACGGTAGCTACTTGGTCGGATAGCTCCAATAGATCGCGTTCGATTTGCTCGAATTGATTTATGTTTCATCACTTTTGCACCAGTTCTTTTATTATATCACTTCACAGCACTTGCACGTGATAACGTGTTTAACCACACAGTAAATCTCGATACTCTTTGACCGATGTATCGCTCTCAAATCGTATACTAATGCGGCTCGACGCGCTTCATCCCTCGTTATATACCCTTTGCCCTCTCTCTCGCTCCAATTGAATCTTGAAAGATCATTTCTTCCTTTGTCTTTTACGTACTGCGTCGTAAAAAATAGCGCGAAATTGTTTAGTCTACGAGATAACACGCCCTTTTTTCCTAGAAAAATGTTGTTTACGACGAACGTGTCCCGACAGGTTCGATGCGTCATCGACAAAAATACACGCTCCTACGCAGTGCGCTATCAAGTTAGTCTTACCCATTGTACGCCGCCTAGCGGCGTCGTTGCGAACGAGGCCCCCCCTCCCGCGACTCGACGGACCCCGCGGCGCAACCGCGGACCTCCACGCGGCCCTCGCGGACCCCCGCGAACCCCCACGCGGACCCGCGGCGCGACCGCGAACGCGAACGCGGACCCCCTCTCCCCGCGCGGACCAGCGGCGCGGACCAGCGGCGCGAGTGAGTCATCCCGGTGACACATCCCGGTGAGTCATCCCGGTGAGTCATCCCGGTGGTATGTCAAGGTCAACTCCCCCCTTCCCCCCACCCCGCAAAAAATCCGATATTTTTGTGTAACCCGATATCCTTGTGTAACCCGATACCCCGCCCCTCCCCCACCCCTCACCCCCCGCGAAATCCGATATCTTTGTGTAACCTAATACCCCGCCCCCTCCCCCCACCCCTCACCCCCGCGTTATCACCATGTAACCTAATACTCCTGTGTAATCCGATACCCCCCCCCCCTCACCCCCAGCAATTCCCATTCCCCCCCCCCCTCCCCCCCACTACCCCCGCGTAATCCGATACCCCCCCTCCCTCACCCCCCCTCGGAGCTCCCGGATTAGAACCCGCCTAGTTTAACTACTTAGATTAATAATAATGTTAGGGTTGATTTATAATAGCCGTAACCGTTGATTTAAGCCGTAATCTTTAAGAAATTGATCAATCACAGTCGAATGTGAGAAGAATAATCGACTGTGATTGGTCAATTTCTTAAAGATTACGGCTTAAATTAACGGTTACGGCTATTATAAACCAACCCTTAAGGAATGCATGTCGTCAACAGTTCCGAGAAGGCGCGCGGAGAGCCAGACGCTCTCACGCTCACCCGAGCCGGTTATCTCAATACGGATGCTGTCATCAGCACCTTCCCAAGGCGAATACGCCTCGCTTCTAACCGCTAGAAATAATTAATTACAAACTCTCTTTGAGTTACAGTAAAAGAATTTTGGAATCAATCACGAATTATTATCAGAAACGGTACAGATGTGCATCAGCAACGACAGCGACAGCGCCGACGCTAACCGCTCGCCTTCTCCCGCGCTAGAGACTGCTTAGAAGTTTAGGATCATAAGCTAGATCGAAGTAGAAGCAACCCTGCATAGTAGTTAAGTTATCTATTCAAATTTATCCGTAACAATATAGGAAGCAAAGAAAGAATCCCGTACCGAGCGACGCTTGCACTTGATACGCACGGCTCGGGGGCCCTCCTCCTACCCCCGTACCGCGCCGCGCTCAGCAATATAAGGCCCTGCCTCGAGGCGCGGGCACGTCTTGTATTGCGGAATTTTCAGGTGAGAGTCAACAAAGGCTCCGTCGAATAGAATCAGTGCAAACGCTAGTAACCAGCCTGAAGGTGCGTGACACGGAATATTCACAAGGTGGCAGTTCCATTCGACAATGACGACCACCTTTGATCAGATCTTCGAGTAACGAAATCTCGTAAGTCGCGAGTTCGCGCCACTTTACCGTCGCAAAAGCGCCCGCCTGTGCTTCCGATTGGCCCGGGCAGCGCTTTGTCTCCGCTATCGCGTCCCGCCACGTATGTAACAGTCGTCTCAAATTCATTGACATAGAATCGTAATTGTATTACTTTTGTGATCGTACGAGAAATTCTTTCCATTCAGCAAAATCGACTGCGAAGCCTCTTAATACAAATCATACAAAAGATATAAGGCTCTAGTTTCTATTTTTCGCACATCTATGTATATATATTTCGTAGCATTTATGTGTTATTAAACCGCCGGACGTAACAATATATTTACGTCTTACATAGTTTATATTTGCAACAGCGTCTATATTAATCACCAAATATAAGATTATTATTTTTATGATATATATAAGTCTCATGTTTAGTTTTACTTTTTTATAATAGGCATTTAATAAAGAAGATTATCCTAATAAGTCGTGTGAGCTTCTTGGAGTTAAAAAATTACGATTGATGTTGGCTGCGAAACATACAAGCATTATTCCTCCTGAAAATCCTATTCTTGACGAAGTTAAAAAGTATTAATTTACATATATCAAAATTTATTATCGAAGATTCTCTACAATGGTGGAATAAAATGAAGTTGTCACTGCCGAGTTTGTACAAATTGGTATGCTGCATTTATGCCATACTGATTACAAATTCAGCATCTGAACGCGTATTTTCTTCTGCAGGTTTGGTTATCACAGCAAAACGTTCTTCGTTAAAATAATCAAAATCTAATAAAATATTATTTATTTTCGATAATTATTTCAAATTAATAAAAGATATGTATTTCAAATCAGTAAAATAAGTTTTACATTAAGTATAAGTTATATTATTCATATTATTTATACAACTTAATATGTGAAGAAATGTTTAAAGTAAGAGAGAAAGAAGTCTGATATCTCTGATGGTTATACAGTGGATTACATTTTATTTTTGTTACGTATGATGGTGAGGAATAACATGTTAAGATAAATTTTAATTTTTTTTTTGTGAAAGAAAAGATATTAGTAATGCTAATAAAATGATCGTATTTTGAAAACAAGTGCTGAGTATTTATTGTTTGCTATTTTTGTTCATATTATTTATGAAAAGTTAAAATTGAACTTTATTTTAAATCAGAAAAATTTAAAAAAATGTATTAACGCCGCCGTTCGCCGTCGCCGCCGATAAATTATCACCTGCCAATTCCGCCGCCGCTGAAAGAGAAAATTATCGGCGAACTTTGCCGCCGCCAAACTATTTTGCTTCAAACGCCGCAATTCACTACCATTCACTATTGCGTTGTTCATAGAGCCTGTAAACGCTAACGCTACTAATGCATTACCTCGGAAGGAAGAGCGTTGGTAGCGAGCAGTTATGACGTATAATACTACCAGTAATGACGTGACGACAGCGTTTGGTAGCGCTATCATAGAGCTCCGCAAACAGCCAGTAGCGCTAGGTAGCGCTAATAGCGTCTCCCCGAACGCACCCTAAGACCACCCGCCAATGACCTTGACCTTGACATATGTCGTCAAGGTCACCCTCCTAAGTGACCTTCAAAAGTTTTTAGCCGGCGGTTGTTATTCGTTAAAAAGTTATTAACAAAAAAAGTTTCTAAAATATAGCAGCTATTTTGAGTACTGAGAGGCATAAACGACCAATATTACGTCTATTTTTTTTTTAAGTAAAAAATATCTTGTTTCGCGTGAAAGTTGCTGCTTTACCAAAACACAACATTTAAAACAGTAAATTGTTGATAAATTTAAGTCTTTTTGTTTAAGCAGAGTTTATTTTGCGTGAAGTCGCTGCTTTACCAAAAAAAAATTACAGGTCGAAATAATAGTATACATATATTATATAGGGCAGAATTTGTTTAAAAAAAAAAACATTTTTAACGAAAGAATTGATGTTTTCTTTTGTATTATGCGTAGAATGTATCTGCTGTAAAATTAATACACATAATAAACACTAATTAATTACTACGTATTGTGACACATTACTATGTATTGTGACGTTGCAGTTTTGCTGCACCGTTGCAGCGCCCCGCCGCCGTCACAAGGCGCGGGTTTCGCGATTTTTTCACGCTCGAGGATGGTTTAATGAATCGATGCGAGTTCTCCAGGGGGCATATTATAATCGCGTTGCGTTATTCTAATCCCTTATTTTCTTTTGTATCATTGCGTGGCGCCTCACCGAGCCCAAAACCGGAGTTTCCTGAGAGGATACAGAAGGATCGTGGAAACGGAGTCGACGACAAGGAAAGAGGCAAGAAATTGGACGTAAAAAAGCGGATCTTGGCGAAACGGGCCGTCGAGGACGAGGAGCGCGAGAGGACAGGCGCGCGGCACGTGACAAAGCGACGGGCGGATTCGTAATGGCGGGGCCTCGGGACCCCGGGGCGAAATCAGCTCACCTGTCCTTTTCACACTACTGACCGGATTTCAGGATGGATGGCCACCATTCCCGGACCGAAAAAAAGGAATGCGGAGGCAATCACTTCCCGTCCGCTGCCGGAAAAGATCCCGGAAAAACGCCGCGCGAGCGAAGGGCCATTAGACGCCCTGCGAAAAACCGTAGTTAACGGCAATGCGCAAGGATACACCGCAAGCCCGCGAGCTCACCCCTCATTGGTCCGCGCGATAGCATCGCGGGGCCGCGTACGCCCGGGGTGGGGCGCGCTATCGATTCCGCCCAGGGTTGCCAGATTCGGCGATTTTGCGCCAAATTGGCGATTTCTGAAGACCATTTGGCGTTAAAAAATTGCAGTTGGCGACTTGGCGATATTTTGGCGATTTTCCAATTCATCTTGGCAATATTTTGGCGATTTTTGCATACTGATTAGGGCTGCGTTCGAATTCCCCACCCGAGACCCGAGTGCTAAAAATCCTATAATATATGTTACGTGCACTATAGATTTTTAGCGCCCGGGAATCAAAACGCACCCTTGGGTGTTAGTTAGGTTTTTTCCTGCGTTAGTTAAGCCCCTTGCACAGCTAGGGGCCGGTATCACAGTCTCCGATTAACGTGATTCTCCCTAGATTCTCCGATTAAACTCACTTTTCGTCTCTTTCTAGGGGGATAGTTAGAAAGAGATGCAGAGTGAGTTTAATTGGAGAATCACGTTAGGCTGGTTTCACATGGGGCGTAAGATTGCAAGTTACGCATACGCATCTTACGCCCCATGTGAAACCAGCCTTAATCAGAGACTGTGATACCTAAGCCCTAGGCAATAGGCAATAGGTACCAGAGATGCCAATTTTACGTTTCAGCAGCCAACTTTAAGCCAGCGCTGCCAGCGCTAAAAATCTATAGTTTACGTTACATACACTATAGATTTTCAGTTGACCGGTACTCGCTACTCGTTACGTGAGAAGGATATTGTCGCGGGAGAACACTGTGTGCCGATTGGTCATTTCGAATTGCATGCATTTATCGCATGGTATCATCGTGCTCTCGCGGTATCACGCGATCTCTTCGCGTGTGATAACCTTCTCCTCACATTTCGCGGTTTTTCGCGACGACACATTGAATCCTGAAGTTTCTCTAAACGCGATAAAGATACAAATTGAAGTTTTCAATGTGAAGAAAATTATTATTCCTGACAGGAATTATTTTTAAGAGCTGAAGTGAAGTACTTAAGTATGGGCAAGTACGAAAAAGACAAACAAAAATATCGTAAGGAGTTGGAAGTCCACCGAATGGGCTAAAGGCAAACTTGTGTATTTTACAAATGATACTGTAAAAAATGTAAAGCATGAATGCGAGCCTTTGTACATACTACATATGTATATAATGTGGTGTTTTATTTCGTATTCGATAATTTCGATACCGTGTTTAACGTTGAGATAAAACCGTTATTGTAGGATGATTGCAACACATTGACTCGGCAAAATACAAGAATCCGAACGATCCAAACGAAGCTTATTGTAAAATTTGCGATCAATCATTGAGAAGTCATCTTTTGGATCTTCAAAAACATGCATGTTCGAAAAAGCACAGGGAGAATTCTGCAGTGTTGAACAGGACAAAATATAAATCTTTGATGAGCCACGGTAACAGCCATTGAGATTGATTCCATGTTTTTATTCTCCAGCCTTATCCTCAAAAGTTCATCCGTTACACGTTAAGTCGTTAAGCTGGAGGATAAGGCTGAGAATGTTTTAAATAATAGAAACACAATGAACTATAGTGCAGAATTCTCGTGCAGAGGTCCTCCGCAAAGGATGACACGCAATAACGATAGATCTATACTAATTGCTAATATCACATAAAAGAAATTAATCGCAAAGATAGTAACATATGCACTTAAACAAGATTAAATTTTTGGCGACAATAACCATATTATGAATGGCCATATCACACTTAAACCTAAATTAAATCTTATTCTTCAACATATATCCATTTGTGTTCTCGCTTGTAATATCGATTTCTACTTCGCGAAAAGCCATATTTACAAGCGTGGTTACTTAATTTTACTTAATTATACACTTCCTATGATTTACGACATCTTTTGTTCTACAAGATTCGAACTTAACTTCGTCGACTCGTTACTACTAATTTGTTTATCGATATTAGCATCATAACCAATGAGACACTATGTTCTACCGACACCTCAAACGGTTCAATAAACGATCTCTTTGCAAATAATCTTCGAAATCTTCCACGTTGAAGTGTGCTTTGTGACGTGACAAGTCGCGTCTACTTCCCGGACGGGCTCGGCCGAGGGGAATTCGGGGGTGCTTCCTCGTTGGAGCGAGGGAGGGGCGGTTGCGTATTCTTAATTGGTCTAATTAGCTGTTAAGTTTTTAAGGGATCGCCAGTGGTGGCTGGAGCCAACATGTAACGGCCGGGAGCCGCCACGAGGAAGGGCAGAGGATTAAGGAGACGGCCAGGGGACGTGGCCGAAAGTCGGATTGCCCGGACCTCCCCGCAAGTGCATGAGTGTCGCCGGCCGAAATTCACTCCGTACTCGGTCGTAACAGCGGCAGGATAGCAGTCTAGAACACCCCGGGACACGCCCGAACGAAACGCCAGTCAGAGCAGGATGCCGAGGAGCGGCCCAGGGAAAGGCGCAGCCCTGGGGCCGTCGCCTCGAGGGGATGCCGGCGGACGGGGCCGAGGCCCGGCCAGCCTGACCCCAAACGTCGACTCGATCATCGCGGCCCGGACAGCCGGGTGATTCAAAAAGCCCGCGCCGAATCGGAAGTAATTGGAGCAGCGCCGCCGGAAGGGGAGGCACGCGAAAAGCTGAGGCGCCGATGAGAGCGCCCCAGAATTGGAGTGGCGCCCCCGGAAGGAGCGGCGCACGTGCGGCCTAGGCGCCGGGAGCGCTAGGATCGGCAATCCAATCAAGCGACACGATACAGCGCAGGCGCGGAGAACCGGTACGATTCCGGCAGGTCATCGTTTCCGACACTGTCGTGCCGGCTAAAGAGCGAGAAGCATCACCCGGATCCCGAGCTGCCCGGACTACCGAAGAGACTACGACGCATTGTAAGCTCACCACTCTGGCGTCCCCGCGTTAAGGAAAAGAGGGTTCGCTCGAGGCACTGGCCCATGGCACGCATCGGTTACCTGAGCGCCGCAGGATTACCTGTGGACTGCGAGATGAGCGCGTGCGGTACCTTGCGCTCGCATTAAGATATAGTCGGGTAGAAATCGTGCCAGGGCCTTGCCGAGAGTGAGCTCTCTAGTGCGTAGAGACCAATCGTGCCCGAGAAAATAAAGACGTCTATTTTTCACAGACAGCCACCTTAATCGATGTCGGTAGGGCGTTATGTGTTCGTCACGCCTTAAATTGAAGATAAACCGAATCGCGCAATTAATGAGTCTTTGTAATTTGGTATTAAGCTCATCGGTGACATCGTTATAAACAAGAAAACAATAGTCTAACAAAAGCCAAATCAATGTGGATAAGTTCAACACGTAGTTGAAACGATAAATAGTTTTTATGAATTTTGAGCTTATGCAGCGTAAAATCAGTAAAATGCACTCTCTTAGAAATATAGGAGACGTGGCTTTTCCACGGTAGATTAGAGCTCATAATAACCTCCAAATTTCGTGCCTCAGCAACAAACGGAATAGAGGTACCATTTACGGTAAAACAACCTGACTTCGATACGCGGATCTAGCTCGCGGCGTGGCTGGGTTCGAAGGAGGCGCGGAAGAACAGAAGCGAGGCGTGGGATGGCAAAATGAAGCGTATCGTGTTCGTTAATAGAAAGTTTATTTTAAAGTAATAATAAAGTGCTCGCGATGTACAGAGTCGTGATGCACGCGTATTTACAAAAGAAGGATTTATTATGTATGTATGAAAGTACTTTATTTGCCCCTAAGGGACCTTAAAGGGCGTTTTTAAGGAACGTACCCAAACCTTTACAACCTCCTACTCTTCTTCCTTTTCTCACAAACCATTGGCGTTTTTCAGGAACGTACCCAAACCTTTACAATTGCTCGCGCTTCCTATCCCTGCCTGTCCTCTCTCTCTCGCTCTCCCGCTCTTTCGCTCACTCTCTTGCTCCTCAATCGTTTCTCGCTTAATCGCTCTTATATTTATATCTTATATCTAACTTAATTCTAACTTATTTTCTAAAGTTGGATTTCCGTTTCCTTTGCTTCCTTCCTTTCATATTTTTCTCTCATACGTTTCAATCACACTGCTCTCTCATCTTTACTTCCCTTCTCCTCACTTCCTTTTGTCGCATTTTCTCTATCGTTTTCATCCATTCCTCTCCCTCTCCCCCCTCTCCTAGTAAATTCTCGACTACATCCTGCCACCCCTCTCCATCCCATTTCTCCCATCTCGTACATTCCTCTCATATGTGTTCCCAAGTTTCCTCCTTCCTCTCGCATATCCTACACCTTCTATTCTCCTCTTTTTCCCAATGCAGTCCTTCCCTAATTTCATTACCGAGTCTGAACCTCGCGACCCTACTTCACCTTTCTTCCTCCCAGTTTTTCTCTAAGTATCCTGGAATCCCGTCCTTCCTTATAAATTTATACCACTTGTTGTATTTCGAGTCTACGATCTTTTCCATCCTTTCTTGTTTTTGCTTCGCCATCTCTCTGCTCTCCAGATTTTCAACTTCTAACTTTTCCTCCTCTTCAACTCTCACCCCCAGCTCTTTCAGATAACTTTTTCTTTCTTGCTCCCATTTTCCTATTATCTTCCCCTTCTTCCATCTTTTTCTTCTTTCATTTCCTCTAGGCATTTCCTCGCTATTCCCCCTCCGTTACCTTTCTCTAATTTCTTTTTAAACTTCCAAGCTCTCTTGCTTGCTTTGCCTTTCATCTTCTCTCTCTCCACTTCATCTCTCACCATATATCAGGGTGTCCTCCAGTTTAGCCCAAATATCCATCTGATATATCTTTCATGTATACTTTTTACCTCTACCCTTTCCTTCCACCCCCACACTTCTGCCCCGTATCCCATCACTGTCCATATCAGGGTGCTTCCCCATGCAGGACGGAATCTCGGAAAACGGAATCTCGGAATCATTCTGATTGGTTAGTCCCATGAGGCTATTGGTTAGCCTCATGGGACTAACCAATCAGAATGATTCCGAGATTCCGTTTTCCGAGATTCCGTCTTGCATGGGGAGGCACCCTCAGAGTATCATACAACCAGATCCTTCTTCTCCAGTCTTTTTTTCACATTCTTTTCCCTATCTCCCACACTTCCTTCATTACTCTCGCCGCCTTCCTTCTTCTCTCTCTGATATGCGCCTCTTGTCCCCCATTTTCCTTCAGCGTATATCCAAGATATTTAAATTCCTTAATTTCTTGTAGTTTCTTTTTTTCCATCTCCAATCATACTTCCTCTTCCTTTCTTCTCCCTTTCTGAATCCTCATTATTTTTTATTTCTCTATGCTCAATATTAGTCCTTTTTTGTCCAGGTATCCCTCTAGCCTGCTTATCATCGATCTCATGTTTTGTTCCTTTTCTGCCATCAGTGCTATATCATCCGCATACATTAACGTGTAGATCTTTCCCCTTCTCAGCTTCTCACCTCCCCATCCTCCTTTCTTCATGTAATCTTCCAAGTCCGCGATCAATATGTTAAAAAGTATCGGGCTCAATGGGCACCCTTGTCTCACGCCCTTCGCCATCCAGAATGCACCTCCACACTCTCTTCCTATTCTCACCCTACTCTTTGTTTCTCTCAATACCTCTTTAACCCTGTCTATTAAACCCTGCCTCACTCCTCTCTCTATCATCGCCCTAACTAGTACTTTTTTGTCCACTGAGTCGAAGGCCGCCTTCAAGTCTATGAAAAATACTGTCATCTTTCCTTTTTTTTACCCAATTGTCTATTTACCAGATAATTTAGCGCGAATATCTGGTCCATCGTCTCCATCCCTTTTCTAAATCCTGCCTGGTTATCTGGAATCAATTTCTTTGTCTCGACCTCCTTCCTTAATCTTTCGCCAGTATCGCTGTGTATATCTTGTACATTGATGACATTATTGTTATTCCTCTATAATTTTTCACCCCTCGTCCTTCTCCTTTTTCTATTATTGGGACTATTTTTCCTTCCTTTCATTGTTTCGGCCAGCCTTCCCCTCTCCAAACTTTTTTACAAATTTCCCATATCTATTTCTCCATTTTTTCTTCTCCAAATTTCCACGCCTTGTTTGGAATCTCGTCATTTCCTATTGCCTATCCTGCTTTTAGCTTCTTTATTAAGTTTCTTACCTCCTCCAACTCTATCTCCTCTTCTTTTTGTCTGTTCCCTCCCCCTTCTCCTTTCACTACCCTATTCTCTATCCTACCCATTAGCTCCATGAAGTACTCCCTCCATTTTTCAATTTTTATCTCTTCATTTATCCTCTTCCTTCTTTTTCTTACTCTGCCTATCAACTCCCATACCTTTCCTTCCGTTTTTGCTTCCCCTATTTCTCTTACCATCCTTTTCTTCTCCTCTTTCTTCTTTCTTTTACACATTTCTCTGTACTTCTTTCTCTCCTCTCTGTACCTTTCCACTTCTCCTCTTCCTTTCCTCCATTTTCTCAGCTCTTTTTTTACCTCTCTTTTCTTCTCCTTACATTCTTCGTCCCACCATCCTCTTCCATTCTTCTTATCCCTTCTCCCACCCTCATTTCCGTTTTCTTCTATTACTTTTCTTATCCTTCCCGGGAAAAAATGGAAGAGATCTGAACAGATGTCATCAGATCCAATCCACTCAGATCTGGTTTGATCAAAATATTGGCCCTATCTGATCAGATCCAATCAGACATGAGTAGATCTGATCCGATCCTAGAAGATAGAGTCAGATATGTAACGAGAATAATATAATCTATTATATCTGCTCAGATCCAATCAGATATGAGTAGATTTGATCCGATCCGGTGTCCATCCACTGCAGAAAATTGTTGTTTTTAAATGTTATTTTTTAAATGTGCCACTTTATTATAAAAATGGACTCCACGATACAAAAGTTGTGCCGTTCCACGATTTACATAACTTGGCGCAACTTAGCATGACACTGCCGTGTCTGATACCGTTCTTATACCACTGTTCATCAAGTTTTAAATACGAGAATCCGATTCCGTCGGATGCCATCTATCGGATACTTTGAGATACAACATTATGATTTGATCATATATAATCTTATATGACTATATAAGTTTATATGTAATTATATTATTTTATCAGTTTAAATTATAAAGTATGTTTGCAAATTTAAGAGATTTATGTGTTTTATATATACATATACACATTAATTTTTTATATTTATCTATTATTAATTAATTTTGCACGGTATTTTTTTAATGGAATATTTATAATAAATTCTAAATATAGTGTCAAAATTAACAATTGTTATTAAAAATTGGCAGAGATTATATTTATTATATAATGTTAATGTTTCAAAATTAAAAAAACTGTTTTTAATATAAAAATTAATTGATTTTTTGACCAAAAATCATTTAAAAGCTTTCCCTTTACAGAGTTAATATTATATTTGATATAATAATGTCCAACATTGGGTGTAAAAATTAATAATGGACGATTTAAGAACGAAATTTTTATAAGTTTTATACTGGCGAAATCTGCTCAGATCCGGCAAGATCGGAAGAGATCTGATTGGATCAGCAACACAACTTTGTAAGCCAAGATTGGTCTTATTTGGTGAGATCAAGATATGTCTGGCTAGGTCTGCTCAGATCCGACAAGATCTGAGGCATAATGTCTGCTCGTACTTCAGGAGATCTGAAACAATCAGATAATGTCTGATTAGATCGGAAGAGATCCGATTGGATCTGCGATTCAATATCAAACGGCAGCAATAGTCAGATCTGGTGAGATCGGATTATAGTTCAGCATATCTGGCTGCATGTGATTAAATATGGCCATGCAGATCTGGCGAGATAAAATTGTATCCAATCAGATCTGATTTTACTTGAATTTCAGATCTTGTTGTATCTCATTTTATAAAATCGACATAGTCAGATCTCCTCCATTTTTTTCTGGGTTGAGATTCCTACTTCTATCTCATCTTGTATTTCTCCTTTTTCTCCCAATATCGTTCCTAATCTTTCTTTAAATTGCGTTCTTCCCCCCTCGCTCCATATTCCTCTTCTTCTTACTCTTTCTCCTTTTCTTTTTCTCTGATCTTTCTCAAGTTTACTCCTCATCCATATTGTTAAGTATTGGGTGGTGATCTGAGTCCACTCTTTCTCCTACTTCCAATCTATCCACCCTTTCTCTAACCTCCTCCTCCCCTATTACGTAGTCTATAACTGTCTCGCCTCTCCCTCCTGTGTACGTAAATTCACCTTCCTCATCTCCCTTCACGCCTCCATTTAGTATCATCCAACCTCTTTCCTCTATGAATTCTAATAGCTTTCTTCCGTCCCTATTTATTTTCTTGTCTTTTGATCTTCTCCTTCCACCTTCCACTCTTTCTTCGTCCTTTTCTTCCTAACCTTCTTCCTCCCCCGTTCTCGCATTAAAATCCTCACCTATTATAGTCCTTACTCTCTTTTCTCCCTCCTCCGGCGTATCCTTCAGGCCTTCTAGCTTCCTGTCTATATCATTATTTACATAATGTCCTATTATTTTCCATATTTCCTATCCTATCATTATCTTACATTTGATCTTTCCTTCCTCTTCCTCTAGCTTTCTTTCTTCATTTATCTCTTCTATTTTCTTCCGTATTCCTAACAGCATACCCCCACTCGCTCTTCCTTTCTTGTTCTTCCTGGTCGCTATCTGTACTCTCCATTTGTACTCTCTTGGGATCTTCTCTTTCATCTTTTCCCACTTCTTTTCATCTAACCATGTCTCTATCATTATTACTACATCCCATTCCTTTATCGCTTCCCAGAATTTTTTATCCTTGTTTGCTATGCCCGCCACATTCCAGAAAGCCACCTTCCACATTTCCTCCTTCCTCCTAATTTTCCTTTTCTCTCTCTTTCCATTTTCGGTATCCTTCTCTCCATTTCTTCCTCCTAAGTTCTCTTCCTCATTCTCCTTTTTACCTTCTTTGTCTTTCTCATTTCCTTTTTCTATATTACCTCCATCTTCTTTCTCTCTTAGTTTTCCCCTTTTTCCTTCCACACATTTTCTTCGTTATCTCATAATATCTCTTCATCCTCCTCCCATTTCCACCATTTTCCTTCTAATTGTATCTTTCCATATCCTACCTTTACTCTCTTACCATTTCCTCTCTTCTGCCTTGCAATGTCTTCTATATTCCATCTCATCTTTTTCTCCTTCCATGTCAGTCATCATCTATTCCTATCCCTTTCTCTCTTAGTCTTCTTCTCTCTATTATAACCTTTCTTTTTTGTTCCAGTCCCTGTAGGCCTATTATTGCAATATCCTTATACCTCCCTCTCTGTTGTCCTCTATGACCTTTTTGCAACTCACTTTCGTCTCTATTCCAATCCCCATTAGAATTTCTTTCACCTCTTTTTCTATATCGTTCCTCTTTCCTTTTGTTTCTCTTATAACTATGTTTTTTCTTCTTTTTTCTCTCTCTCTCTCTCATGTCTAATTTCTTATTTATTTCTTTTAGTTTTCTCTCTAATGCCTTCTCTCCTACGTCATCTTCTTTTCCTATTCCCTTCTCTTTCATTTCCGTTATCGTCTTCTCCATTTCCATTATTTTCTTCTTTATCTTCTCTCTCTCTTTCATCCATTTTTTTTCTCTCTTCCATGGTTCTTTTTAAATCTTCCATCTCTTGTCTTATCTCTCTTTTTTGCTCCCTCATTATCTCCAGCATCTTCTTCATTCCTTCTCTCATCTCGGTTTTTACTTCCTTTTTTACTTCTTCTATCCAGCTTCTTTCGTCTCCTGTAGTTTCCTTATCATTTATTTTCATCGGTGATCTCTGCACTTTCTTACTCCTGTTAAAGGCCCATTTTTTGAATTCCTCGCCTTCTATTTCCCCTCTTTCTCTTTGATTCAATACTGCCTGTACTTCCTCTTCTCTCCCCTTTTTCCTTCCCCGAATCTTCCCCAATTAATTCTATCAATCTTGCCGCTTTTTCTTCATCTTCCGCCATTTTCCTTCAGCTATACCTATCTACTCTGCTCTTCTATTTCTCTATGAGTTTCCTTTTAATGTTCGAACCTGCCTATGCCCCCACGCGTGTCGCCACGGCAGCGCGACTTCGTGACGTCCCCGTCTATACGCTCTGCCCCTCTCCTCTGTTTTATTCTATGCCTACCTATCTGACCGTTGTTCTACCGACACTTTTCCTTCCCCGTATCTAACCCTATCCTTTCTCTTTGACCTGCGCCCACTCACACACTCTCTCTCACTTATCTGTTTCTCTCTCTCACCCACTCACTGCTCTTTCACACACCCTCTCACACTCTTCCCTCCCTGATTCTCTTCCAGTCACTCACACACGTGTCACTCACAAAAACGCCGGAAACGGAAGTCAAAAAGGATTTATTATAAGTATGCAATTTGCGCAGTGTACAGTGTCGTGATGCACGCGTATGTACGAGCGGTGAGCCGGCGCAGTACAACGAAAGGCGCGCGTGAATATAATTTTCGCGGGATGGCACTAGCGGCCGGGTACACTTATTGTGCGATCATGACAGATGGTCGATGCGTCGCGGGCGGTGCGAGGTAAATATTCCGATTGGCTTATTAGCGCGTTACGTACGGAGCGGGGCCGGTCCTTTCAAAAGTTCGCGTGCCGAATCGCGTGACAAATGATCGGCACGAGCGGAATCGGTTTTTCCAATGTCGCGGAGCGGGGCGCGCGAAAATGGCGCAAAGCGCGGACGTGGCGATGAGATCGCGTAGATTCCGCTCGGATGGCGGAAGGATTGATCTAGCGCAAGTCCGATCACCGAGAAGCGCTGGGTGGAGGCAGAGTACGGAGGCTCTACCCCCGATGGAAGGCTGCGAGCGGCTAGATCGAGGAAATGGCGCGAGTCCGACCACCGAGAAGCGCTCGGTGGGGGCAGAGAAGCGCTCTACCATCGGTCGGATAGCCTTGTGGATGAGGAAGCTGGTCGTTTGCCGAGACACACTCGGCGAAGACAAAGCATGCGATAGCTCTCTACCCTCGGTTGTCTAGCTTCGGATAAACGGATGCGGAATCTCAAGATCGGTGCGATCGGTGAACAGGTCGGTCGCGGAATCGAATTTGCGTTAACAAACGCTCGTTTATATACTCCGCGGCGGCGTTTCGGAGTGGCGGGGGTATAAGTGACGGCAATCGCGAGCGCCGGGATGGCGCGGCGGAACGGTCGAAGATTACGGCGTACAGTGAGGCGAACGCCTCATTTTTCGGTCATTTGCTTATATAACTTCAACATTTTTCAATAAAATGACTTGAAATTTGACATAAATAATGTACGATTATTATACATTTAGTGTATAAAATCAAAATTATTTAATTAACAATTTTTTATAAAGCGCATAGATGATTATTCCATAACTGTAACGTATGAAGTGAATTGAGTATGTAAAAATGAGCAATAATTAATATATGTATGTATGTGTTTATTGTTTGACCCCGCAAGGTTTACAAGGCGTTTTTGTGAGAAACGATCCCAAACCTCTTACAAATACCAATATCCTTATACCTGACCTGGCCGCGTGCCACTCTTTACATCCTGGTACCCCCCACCCTTTCGGACCTTGCCTCTCCTTTTCCTCCTCCTGGCCGCTTCTTCCGTTGGACTTCCGTTGGGACCCTCTTTCCGTTCTCCAACTCCTCAGCTCTCCGTCTCCCGCTCCCGCCTCCCGCTCCCGCCTCTGTAAAACTGGCGTTTTTCAGAAACGTACCCAATCCTTTACAAACCTACATCCTTCCTGACCCGACCTGACCATTGCGGCTTTTTACATTCTTTTTCCCTTCCTCCTTTCCTCGCCCTTTTCTTTCACCTCTCCCCTTCTCGACCCCCTACTCTATCCACTCATATTCTTTTTTTTTCTACCCGCGTTCTTCTTTCCCTATCTCTTTTTTCTCTTGTCTTCTCCAGCAACCTCCACCTCGTCTTTTTCTCCTCCCTGGTCAGGTCCTCGTCTACCCCTATCCTCCTTTCTGCTTAGATATCCCACACCCTTCTCCTAGCATCCCCGCTCTCTCCTTCTCATCCTCCAACTCCACTATCAGCACCTCTTTCCCTCCCTCCTTGCTTCTTTCCCAGATCCTTCTAATTCTCGCCACTCAAGGTCCTCGCTGTAACTCATATTTGTATATTCTCCTCTCTGCTACCCTTCCGTTTCTTTGCCTTCGCCTCTTTCTCCTGGCCCGCGGCGGTCGATCCACCCCTTTCAACTCACACTGCTCGACGCTCCGCTCAATAATTCACCTCTCAGCTCACACCGCTCGACACTCCGCTCGATCATTCAATCGATCGAAGCCAGCTCGCTACTACTTTCACTTCTCACATCCGCCGTCCTTCGGTATATCACCTCACTCGCATGCCGACTCAATCGATTTTCTATTTTTATGCTAACCGGGATGCACTTCTCTTTCGCTCGGTCCGCTCGCTCATTCACTCGATCGATTGCGCCAACTCGCTACTACCCTCGCTTTTCACATCCGCCGTCCGTCGGTATATCCTCTCTCTCGCATGCCGGCTCGATTGATCTCACGATCGATTCTTCGTTCCCGCTCGCTCGAGTATCCGTCCTTTCTGCACTCAATTCCTCGACTCACTCTGTACCCCTCCCACCTTTCCCCTCGCCGCGTCCACCTTCCAATTCCTTTCCGTCATCCTAACCTCACTTTCAACTCTCCTCTTCTCCCTCAATTTCTGGCCGCTTTACCTCGATTCTACCCTCACCTCTAATGCCACCGCTTTCTCTCAACCTTTTTCACACCCTCCTTCAATCCTGCATCTCCACCCCTTCACACAGCTCTATTTTCGACCCTATTTCTACCTCCCCAAACTTTCCACCTGCTCCCTCGCCGAGGGCTAACGGGGGAATCTCGAGCAATAATTATTATATAACATTTATTAAATAAAAAATAAAAAACTTGAAAAAAGCTTTAAAAAGTATAAAACAATACTTTTTTAAGAATCCCTTTTAATTTTTTAAAATCGGTGCAAAATGAATAATACTTTTAAGAATCCCTTTTAATTTTTGAAGTCGGCGTCAAATTAATTTAGTAATTTTAAATTTGTTATGTCAGAACCCCAGAATTTAGGTATATATATTGGTTCGACGGATAGCGAAGGAAAGGCTATCCAAGGGAGGGGGTATGGGAAGACGTAACGAGATCTTATGGTATCTCGGATTCACGCTAGAAGGGCGCGTGCCTCGAGTCGAATGAATTTTTCAGGAAAACTTCAGTCGTGGGTCAACGTCCAGAAGGGACGCTATTACGCCTACTGAGAGTTTTCGTGCACTCGCGGTCCTGTTTTCGGTCAAGGATATAAATATCCCTGTTACCGGGGATCGGACCTTGTGCGATTTTAGTGAGAGGTGAGGTCTTATTTATAAAGAATAAACATTGAGTTTAATTTAATCAAAATAATTAGAACATTTATTACAGAAGAAAGAGAACAAAATATTATTACAAATTAAAAATCATTATCCACTTTTAAAAAAGGCGTGTTAACTGAGTGAATTTCGTTTGTATCAAAAAATTGAAGCCTCTTTTCTGCAAAGCCGATTGGTTATCTCGATTGATTGCCGCGCCGTAGCTTGCTTCATCCCGTGAGAGACTGTCATCGCGGAGTGTGGCGAGTTTCGTGCGTGTAGTGCGTCGTGTGTGTCGTGATGTGAGCTCGCGAGGTTAATATTATTTTACTTTTCCGCGATGCCGACTGGTTCTCTTGCTGCGTTTACTTCATTTGCAGTTGACATTGTATATTTTGACAGTTCTGTGTATCAAGGGTTAATAGTGTAATAGTATATATAATAGCATAATCCTTTTCTAAAAAGGGCATGTCGTAGGTATTGTTGTCACTTTTCCGCGATGCCGATTGGTTCTTTTGTTGCGCTTACTTCATTTGCAGCTGTCATTGTATATTTTGACAGTTGTGTGTATCAAGGGTTAGTGTAATAGTAATAGCATAATGTTAAAGCTAAATAGCGCGCGCGAAGCGCGCGTCTGTAGTGTCTAGTGTTAGCTAAATAACGTGCGCAAAGCGCGCGTCTGTAGTGTTTAGTTATATATATAGTCCGTGGGGGTGTGGTGTGTGCGTGTGGAATGACATTTGTTCCGGTACGAGTGTTACACAAATTCGGAGGATCGGGGAGGATTTTTATAAAGATCGATATTCTCCCGATATGCGGGAACCGTTCACTTTTTAAGAATGAAGCTAGGAGCTGTCGCTCCACTATGCGGGCGCTTTTATTCCGAATTGTCCAATTGCGGATAATTATTCCCAAAAACTTGCGGCGGTGAATTTGCGACTTCACTAAAATTATTTTATAATTTTGAATTCGAAAATGGGAGGGGGGAGTTTTAAAGATAAATTTATATTTGTATATATTGTTACGCCCGTGCTATCCTCGTGTCGCGCGTATATGCGAGTCGCCCGTCATTTGATGTCGCGTCGCGAACCGTCCTTAGTGACGGATGCTTGTTTACTAATATTGATTGCGTGATGCTCTATTATCTATTGATTTTCCTGTTATACCAGATGTTCAGATTTACTCTGGGACGCGTCTCGTTCGGACGTGTCGTACCGAGCTCCTCTATTATACCGAGAGTCGTAATAAAGAGCTACTGATTTTCTAAACGAGTCATCTTATTTATGCGAGAGTGTCGTGACACGCGCCGCGAGTGTGAAAATGAGTGATTGTGCGGCGAACGCGCGGTCGAGCGCAACATTTTGGGGGCTCGTCCGGGATCGAACGGATCAATCGGACGAACGAGGACTAGACGAGCGACGAGCGACGAGCTTCGATCTTCTCATGGCTGCAAGGAAACGACTCCGAGTAGCGACTCCACAGTCGGATGCTGCGGAGATGACGTCGGAGGTGGTGACCCTCCAGGCGGTGATTCGGGAGGTCCGGCTCCTGCGCGAGGAACAGGCGCGGAGAGAGAGGGAGTACGCCGAGACGTTCCGCCGGCAGAAAGAGGAGCTCCGTCTTCTCCGAGGGATGAACTCCGGCGCACAGCTAAGTCACTCTTATAATAGAGTATCTGGGGACTCGGGGACGCGAGTCGCGAGCGGCGCGGGGGCGCGGGTCATACGCGGAAGTGTCGCGATTTCGAACGGCGCGGAAGCGCAAGACGCGCACGCGAGTGAGGGGGACGCGATCCCGAGCGGCGCGGGGACGCGAGACGCGTACGCGAGCGAAAGGGGCGCGATCCCGAGCGCCGTGGTAGCGCGAGTCGCGCATGCGGGGGATAGAGACTTGAACTCGAGCGGCGTGGGAACGCGAATACACGCGAGTGATAGTGTCGCGGTCGCGAGTGCCGACCTGGGGTATAAACTAAAACCCGACACGTACGACGGAACGACCCCGTTACAGGAATATTTCTCGCAATTGAGTTTGATCGCGCGTGCGAACCATTGGGATGACGCCACAAAAACGATCGCGTTGGCTTCGAGCCTGAGGGGAAAGGCACGCTCAGTTTTGGAAAGGGTTCAAGATGTCGAGCGGTTAGATTTCGCGGAACTTAAAACGAAACTTGAGTTGCGCTTCGGGGAGGGACGACAATCACAGAATTGTTACGTCGCGTTTACGAGCCGTAAACAAAAATTCGGGGAGGATTTGGCGACACTCGGATCCGAAATTGACAAACTTTCACGCCTGGCGTACCCCGAGTGCCCATATGAGCTTCGCGATAAAATCGCTTGCGCGCAATTCATTACGGCCGTTTCCGATAATTTTATTCGGCGAGCGCTTCAGATGGAGGGAATAACCTCCTTAATTCTGGCCGTTGAAAGGGCTAAAGCGCTCAAAGTTATCCAGGGGGATAATTCGGAGAGTTACAGCGAGAATTTAAACAAGAATTTTGTGAAAAAGGGAGATAGAAATTTGGTGAAAAATGAGGAACGCGATGTCGGAGGGAAGACTGAGGAGAGGAATAAGGAGGGAAAGGGCCCGAAAGGGAATTGGCGAGGCAGCAAATTTGGCGCCGGCCGGGGGGAGTGTTGGACGTGCGAAAAAACCGGGCATTTCCGGGGAGAATGCCCTGAGGGAAACGCGATTTAGTTGAGCTTTGTGGGGTAGGCTCAACTTTTGTGAAAAATTCCCCGAAAGTCGGTACTGTTCATTTTGAACATTTTGAATCTAACAATAAGAAAGATTTCTATTATAAAGGTTATTTAAACGAAAAATGCTGTTCTTTCAAGATAGATACGGGCTCCGATGTCTCGATTGTTAATGAAACTTTTATTGGAAAAGAGGTAGAGAGAATTAAAATAGGAAACTGTTATTTAAGATATCCGACAGGAGAAAGAGTTTCTGTAGAATCTAAAGTCTTAATGAAAGTTCAAATTGGTAGATTTTCCGTAGAGATCTTTTTGTTTGTTGCAGAAATTAGCGATCAATGTTTATTAGGAAAGGATTTTCTTGAAAAAATGAACTTGGAAAATATTTTTGAACCTTTCTTTAATTCCAAATTGAATGAGAAAAAAATTTTGATTGTTCTCGTGTTGAAACTTCTGTCGAGGTAGACTCTTCTATCTTAAAAGAACTTTTCGAAAATAATTCTGAGAGTCTAAATGAGGCTCAGAAGGAAATGTTTGCCGATTTTCTGGAAGATTTCCGGGATGCGTTTTCCGAAACTATTGTTGCAGGAAATTGCAATATTATTGAACATGTGATAAATGTGAGAAATTCTTCCCCTATTAAACAGGTTCCTCGTCGTATTCCTGTCCACATGAGGAAGGAAGTAAATAAAATAATTGAGGATATGTGGAAACAAGGAGTAATTGAGGAGTCACAAAGCCCCTGGGTTTCGCCTGTAGTTTTGGTCAGGAAAAAGACGGTACAATCAGATTCTGTGTGGATTATCGGAAGCTGAATTATTTAACTAAAAAAGATTCTTATCCTATACCCAGAATCGATGACATATTCGACCAATTATCAGGTAACGTTTGGTTCTGTACTCTAGATCTTAAGAGCGGATATTGGCAAATAAAGATTCGTTCCGAGGATAAAGAGAAAACTGCGTTTTCAATTGGAAATGGGTTGTGGCAATTTGTCGTCATGCCCTTTGGCCTCTGCAATGCCCCTGCTACATTTCAACGTCTGATGGAGAAAGTTTTAAGAGATTTATTATCAAAAATTTGCTTAGTTTATTTCGATGATGTAATAATTTTTGGAAAGAGTTTTTCTGAAATGATGGAGAATTTAAAGACGGTACTATTACGATTAAGAAAAGTGAATTTGAAAGTTAATCCAAAGAAATGTACTTTTTTTAGAAAGAGTGTAAAATATTTGGGGCATGTAGTTTCGGCGGAGGGCATAGCCACGGATCCCGAAAAAATATCCGCGGTTACGAATTGGTTGGTTCCACATACCAAAACACAATTACGAAGTTTCTTAGGATTTTGCTCATACTATCGTAAATTTGTTAAAGGATTTTCTTCTTTAGCAAGACCTCTTTACGCTCTTACGGGAAATCAGACTAAATTCATTTGGGGAGAGGAATGTCGAAAAACGTTTGAAGAATTAAAGCGAGTTTTGTCCTCCCCTCCGGTACTTTCCTTTCCTAAAAGGGAGGGAGGATTTGTTTTGGATACCGATGCTTCAAATGTCGGTATTGGCGCGGTGTTATCGCAGAAACAGGAGGGAGAAGAAAGAGTCATAGCTTTTTTTAGTCGGGTTCTCAATAAAGCTGAGAGAAACTATTGCGTTACTCGGCGGGAACTCTTAGCGGCAGTAGACTCAATAAAATTTTTTCGCCACTATCTTTTAGGACGAAAATTTTTAATTCGCACAGATCACGTTTCTTTGAAGTGGCTTATGTCCTTCAGGGATTTAGAGGGACAACTGGCACGCTGGCTGGAAAGACTCCAAGAGTATGAATTTGAGATTGTGCATCGAAAGGGGCTATCACATAAAAATGCTGATGGATTGTCCAGACGCCAATGTGAGAAGTCCGATTGTAATTATTGTGCCAAGATTGAGAAGAAGTCTACGGAGAAATTGAATAAAACGATTGCTCGATTTATTCTACAGGGAGGGAATTTGGAAATTTGGCAAAAGGAACAAGGGGAAGACGAGGGAATAGCTTTTATCCTACGGGGTAAGCAAGCTGGAATCCGTCCTCCGCGTTCTGAGATCCCTGATAGGAATGTTTCTGCCCAAATTTATTGGTTGCATTGGGATGCGCTAATATTAAGAGAAGGAATTCTTTATAAAAGGTGGGAAGCTCCAAGTCTGAAAACAAGCTTTCTTCAGCTTGTTGCTCCTTGAAGTCGGGTCAAGGAAATTCTTGAAGAAGCCCACGATTCTTCTTCAGGTGGGCATTTTGGAGTTAATAAAACTTTGGAAAAAGTTCGAAGGCGCTTTTATTGGGCAACTTGCAAGCAGGATATTGAGGATTGGTGTAGGTCATGTGAAGCCTGTGTCTCTAAAAGAGGTCCCTCTGGGAAAGGGAAATCCCCTTTACAAATCTACAATGTTGGGGCACCATTTGCGAGAATTCAGATGGACGTTCTTGGCCCCTTCCCTACAACCAATTCCGGAAACAGATATCTCCTTGTTATTGTAGATTGTTTTACCAAATGGGTGGAAGCATTTCCTCTAAGTAATATAAGAGCTAAAACTGTGGCGGAGATCTTCGTAAATCAATTTGTCTCTAGATATGGTGTTCCCTTGGAAGTGCATACCGATCAAGGAAAGAACTTTGAGTCGAAGTTGTTCGCAGAGTTAATGGATCTTCTTGGGATTAAAAAAACGAGAACTACTGCCTTACATCCTCAGTCGGATGGACAAGTAGAGCGACAACACCAGACTATTACTAACTATCTGGCAAAGTTTGTTTCTGATAGTCAAAAGGATTGGGATCGATGGATTCCTATGTTTTTGTTAGCTTATAGGTCTTCAAAACATGAGACAACTGGCTTTACTCCTGCGGAATTATGTTTTGCTCGAGATTTAAAATTACCCTTGGACTTGTTACAGGGAGGTCCTCCAAGGCTTTATGAGGAGGAGGCGCAGTCAGTGGGAAGCTTCGTTAGAAATTTGAAGTCAAAATTTGAAGAAATTCATTCTATAGTGAGAGAGCGTATGGATGTTAAATCTTCCCGGGTGAAGGCCTGGTTTGATCGTGGAGCTAGGCGTATTCTTTTTGAAGAAGGGCAAAAAGTTTGGTTCTATAATCCTCGCAGAACTAAAGGAAAAGCCCCAAAATTACAAAGCAACTGGGAGGGGCCCTTTTGCATACTGAAAAAATTGAGCGACGTGGTATATTGCATCCAAAGGTCTCCCAGACATAAAAGGAAAATTGTCCATTCGGATAGACTAGCTTTATATTCTGAAAGAAAATTGGGTTGAGCAGTTAGAGTAGGTCGGAGCCCGGAGGGTGGGTTATATTTATTGACAATCGTGTTTTCGAAATGAATGATTAATAAATATTCTGAGGAAATAGGTTCTGGTTTTTTTTTTAATGTTTTAATGTTTGGTTTTCCGTTACTGCGTTTAATGTTCTTTTCCTAGAAGGAGTCAGTGGTGCTCGAAGAGGGGACCTTGGCAGAACATCGGCCGAAGACTCCTCGAAGGAAGTTTTTTTTTAAGAAGACTGCCTCGCCCACGGTTTTTGAGCGTGGTTTTCCCGTGGGACGTTGAGCAAATGCTGAGGCAGAGACTCGGGGTGTCTGTAAAAACGTTGGGTCCACGCGAGTTTCCCCCCCCCCTTGTCTGAAGATTTGGGTCGGCGTCGTGGGAAGCCGACAGCGAGGGATACGCCGGGGGAGCGGAGCAGAAGTCGACTTCGGACCGTGGAGGGGGAGCCTGGCCAGCTCGCCCCAAAAGAGGTTCGGGAGAAGACTGGCGTGCGGCTACCGGGGGCCAGGAGAAGCAGAGCCCGGTAACTTGGAGCAGCAGCTCGAGAAGAGCAAGGACTGTTTCGGCGCCCTGGGGCGCACAAAAGAAGCTACCGTTGACTACCCTCCCGGATTGTCTGGGACGACAATCCTGGAAGAGGGGGGGTAGTGTTACGCCCGTGCTATCCTCGTGTCGCGCGTATATGCGAGTCGCCCGTCATTTGATGTCGCGTTGCGAACCGTCCTTAGTGACGGATGCTTGTTTATTAATATTGATTGCGTGATGCTCTATTATCTATTGATTTTCCTGTTATACCAGATATTCAGATTTACTCTGGGACGCGTCTCGTTCGGACGTGTCGTCCCGAGCTCCTCTATTATACCGAGAGTCGTAATAAAGAGCTACTGATTTTCTAAACGAGTCATCTTATTTGTGCGAGAGTGTCGTGACACGCGCCGCGAGTGTGAAAGTGAGTGATTATGCGGCGAACGCGCGGTCGAGCGCAACAATATATACATATATGTGTGTTCTCGTATACGGTATACACACATATACATACTGTAGAAATGTATGATGATAACCGAGCGGATATCTCGGACTTACTGTTGACGGTTGCTATCGGGGAATCAGGTGACTGCGGCGGATTCTTCCGGACGTGAAACGGATGGCAGTAGTGGCTATTAGTTAGTTTGTCCGGTGTTTGATTTTGATTTCTTGTGACGTCCGGCTGTTGCCACCACTTCTCCACGGAACGATTGCTTCGCGGTTGTAGTCGAAAAATAATTATTCCTCTCAATTTTGGATATGTGTATTTATTACGTCGAAGTAACAATGAGAGTTAGAATCCGCGACTCTTACACGGTAGCACGCTGGATGGCAAGTGATTGCGCGGGGTAACCGGCGCCCGCTCCAGAACCGAAAGGGCCCGACGCTCGGCGAAAACGCCCGAAGAAAATTAAGCTCAAGTCCTTAGTAGTATCGCGTGCGCAAGCGTGGTTGTATTTCCAACATTCTGCCCCCCTTGAAAGGACATGCTTTCAATCAATCGCATTTGATACAAAATAAAGCAGCCGCGATACCGGATGCCGCTATAAACGCAATGGTTAGACTCATTATGTATGATCGCATCTTAAAATAGCCTTTGGTGTACAATCATCTTTGAACATTTAAAATCTTAATCTAGGGTGATATGACGCAGTTTCACATACAGTAATCGCAATGCTTGGTACGCTAAAATCTTACGTAACTAAATATAACGGATTTGAACGCAATAAATAAATGCAACGAAACTAATGCAAAAAAATAAAATTAAACGCAATGAATTAATACATCAAGATTAGCAAAAAATAATGGAATTGAACGCAATAATTAAATATTTCAAAATTAGCCGAAAAAATAGATTGGAACGCAATGAAATTACCTTATCGGGTTAACAATCAATGGGCAGTATCGCAATTTTAGTTATGAGTCTCACGAAAGATCCCGATGCGGTCCTTATGGTAGCAGTGCGAATCTGCCCGTCAGGTCCGGGGTGAGTCTTCTCCACTCGTCCTAGCAGCCACTGCAAATGAGCTAGGTTTTGCTGCTTTAACAAAACGAGTTGATTTAATTGCAATTGCCGGCCCTTATTGGACCTCCATTTATTACGCTCTTGCAGAGAGTGGAAGTATTCGGAATACCACTTGCTCCAAAAATGTTGCCTTAACTGCTCCACTCTCTGCCATTGGAGCAGTCGATTCTCGTTGATATCGTTCAATTCTTTGTAAGGGAAACTGTTATTGAAAATACTGTTGAATGCAAGGAGGAAAGTTTTACAGAGATACAAACGCAATTTTTATTACAACGTGACTTTCTTCTAGACGAATCGCTTGTTGACTAAAAGACTATCGGTATTTCGGTACGCCTCGTAGCAACGCAACTCGTACCCGACGCTCGGCCAGATTCGGTTATTTCCGGAGCATGCTCACATACACACATGCCGTACATACATGCACGCGCCTCAAATGCGACGACACATACCTCAACAGAAACTATTCAGGGGGTGCCAACTAAAAAGTGACCCGGGGTTAGACAAGCTAGGTCGTTCGGGTCTTCGCTCAAAGGCGTAATCGGCCGCGAGTTTAGGATTGCTTCTATTTCATATAATACTGTTGATATCTCCTCGAAAGTTAGATGCGCTTTCCCAACGATACGATTTAAGTGGTATTTCGCGGATTTAACCGCGGCTTCCCATAACCCTCCGACATGCGGGGCGTTGGAAGAAATAAAGTTCCAAGATGTGTTTTGGTCTCGTAAAAAGTGTCGAATTTCGGATTATGTCTGGTTGTCGTTAAAAAACTCAAAAAATTCTTTCAACTGCCCCTGGGCCCCCACGAACGTGGTTCCATTATCCGAATACATGCATGCGGGTTTGCCTCTACAGGCTGAAAACCGTTTAAGCGCTCCGATAAACGCGTTCGATGTTAAATCACTGACCAACTTGATGTGAACTGCTTTAGTGGAAAAGCAAACAAATATCGATACGTATGCCTTGCCGAGTCGCGCATTACGTCGCTTGTCTTCTCGGAGCATCAATGGTCCGGCGTAATCGACACCGCAATGATGAAAAGGTCTCGATACTGTAACGCGTCCTGCAGGTAAGAAACCCATGACGACCTCTGACAGAACGGGTTTGGCTTCAAAGCAAGTCACGCAACCTTGAATGATTTTTCGCGCGCTCGAGCGTAATGACAACGGCCAGAAGCGCTGTTTTACCGCGGCCATAGTAGCCTGTATCCCTGCATGAGCATTACGTATGTGTTCCCGTTCTATTATTTGTTTAGTTAACTCGTGACTACGTGGAAGTACTATCGGATGACGTGCATCGTAAATTAAATCGGAATTTTTGAATTCTCCCCCCTACGCGTATTAATCCATCCGAGGATATAAGGGGCATTAATGAATTTAACTGACTCGATTTGCCGAGGGGTTCGCCTTTGGATAACGCCTTGTATTCCAGCTGGAATGATCGCCTCTGTACAGCTTTATATAGGAGCATCAATGCGAAAAGACTTTCTGAGTGTGAAATAAACGGTGTAGGCTTGTCTGGCCGACGCGCCTTGTTAAATTTTAGGCAATAGGCCAAGATGCGGCAGACTTATTTAAATTGAAATATTTAAGAATCAGTTCTTCAAAAAGAAATGTTTTTATGGCGACGACGGCTGCAGTAGGGCCCCTTTGTTCCGGGACGTTTTCTAAATGCTTGAAGGTGCTGTTGGGCCAATATTCCTCGATTGAAGCCAAGAACTTGGGCCCGTGCCACCACAACGGTGAGCTCAATAGATCGTGTGGTTCGAGTCCTCTTGATTGCTGGCTGATGAGATGTGGCGCCAACTGTCAATATCTGAGGTACGTTGTATCTCGCCAACTCAATTGGCCACAAAAATGGCCCACCTTCGGGATGGCGACGAGATCCAGTTAAGAGTTATAGTTGAATTGGACCATAGAAAAATAGGTATGTCTTTTAAACCGATTGCCATTTTGACCTTGCTAACTAGTTGTGACAACAGCAGGGCTGCCGCCAACTCGAGTCTTGGTAGTGAGACACTCTTAATTGGTGCGACGCGCGACTTGGAACACAAAAGTTCAGAGCGAAATTCATTGGTTCCCACCCACGTGCGTATGTACACGCAAGCGCCGTAGGCCCGTTCGCTAGCGTCACAAAATCCGTGCAACTGTACGGATCTGGGGTCCGTACTATATTTGGCGCAACGGGGTACGCTGAGGTTGTTAACGAGAGGCAGTTGGTCCTTTAATTTTCTCCACCGAGTGTCTATGTCCGGGGAAATTGATTCGTCCCAATGAATGTCCGATTGCCAGAGATCTTGCATAATCAGCTTTGCTAACACAATGATGGGTCCAAGGAGTCCCAATGGGTCAAATAGACTTGATATCTTGGATAAGATAGTGCATTTGAAGACGAGAGCTTGTGCCTCTAATGGTTTGTACGAAAGGTAGAATTGATCTTGCGTCTGATTCCAATGAATGCCTAGTATGGAAGAATTTCTACCTTCGTTTATTGTCATTACGTTGTCGCTTGAGTCCTGCATATGATCTAGTAGTTTCGGGCAGCTGGACAACCATTTACTTAACTCGAAGCCTCCCTCTTGCCATAATGCAATGACTTCATCACGTGCCTCTCTGGCTTCGGTTATGGAATCCGCCCCTGTGAGCAAGTCGTCCATGTAAAAATCTCTTTGCACTCTGATTGAACCCGCTGGATATTTATCATGAAGGAGTTCAGCTAAATGCTTGAGGCATCTTGTTGCTAAGTATGTGGCCGATGACGTGCCGTACGTGACGGTAGTGAGCTCGTACGTTTTAACCTCTGTGACTGGGCTGTCACGCCACATAATTCGTTGGTAGCGTGTTTGAGAAGGATGGACTTGTATCTGACGATACATTTTGATTATATCTGCCGTGAGTACGTAACGGAACATTCGAAATCGTGTGAGTATCGATAGGAGATCTTGTTTCACGACTGGGCCCGTCAGGAGAGTAAGGCTTGACACAGCCAGGATGGAATGCTCTCGAACACGCACACTCAACCGCAGTAGTCGCAATTGTTTTTTTGCACTTAGTGCACGCACGCTGCATTCCCGTAAGACTAGCAGGCAGTCAAAAACGCAAAATCAGACGTTAGAGTCACCTCGTATAAGTCACATGCACAGCACGACGCAAGGGTAGTTCAATTAGCTCAATCAGAGGCCAACGATAAGCACATGCTCGACAGCTAATAGCAGAGAAGATTGGCAGTGGTAGGCGCATGCGCAGCGGTGGACGTAAGTCACTGTTCACAGTGCGGCCGCCTCATACAGCCACCAATCAGCAACATGCTCAGGAAACAGCAACGAGATGGAGAAAGTTGGCAATAAGAGGCGTGTGCGCAGTCACGATCGACGTCCACGACAGGAATAGCGAACGGCGATAGAAATTGCCGTTGAAATGCACTCGATTAGGTTGCAAGCACCCAGGAGATACCACTTGTGCGTGAAAAGCAACTAAAGAATGTGCCAGTACTTGCAACAAAAGGGCCCGAAGGCAGCTCACGGCAGAGATGTGACAGTGCAACCGCACGCCCCGTGTCGACCAACCGACAGGAATAAGAACGGTGGCGACGCAGGTAGCGACGCCAGACCAACAGGACGAGCTGGACGAGGAGTTCGGGAGCATCTCTTCCGGGGAGGATTCCGCGAAGAGGATAGAAGACGCCCCGGCCTAAGGCCAGCCCTCCGAAGCGTTCCGAGGACGGACCACGACAGGGAACCCTGACCCGTAAGAATATTTTGTTACCCGATTAGATTCGCGGGGCGAGAAGGTGTAAGGTAAATTTATTTCGTTTATTTTACCTTTCAAAGTCCGTCCGGCGCGATTAGTGGTAAGTTTGCGACCATGATCGCGGAGCAGCGGCTCCATGTAGAAAGTAAGAATTAACAAGTAAGTTTGATTTTTCCCCGATCCGAGTGTCATTATTTTAGTTTCATTATAGGCCGAAAGGCACACAGCCCGGCTGCAGAAAATTTTAGTTTGTTTTTTGTGCATGGATCGCGGGGACGCGCGAAAAAGTATACGGCGGTCGAGCCACACACAATCTTCGACGTGGTCCGCACGACGAAGGTCCGAAAAAAGGTATCGTGGAAAAACCGACGCGATCCGTACACTGGGTCGCGAGTTGGAGCGACAGGGCACCGATGCCCCAGAACGACGTGCGCCACGCGAACGGTAGAGACGCGGTCCGCGTTAGGGAGCCTAAAGAAGACGGCTCACCGAAAACCGACGTGATCCGTACACTGGGTCGCAAATTAACGCGACAGGGCATAAATGCCCCAGAACGACGTGCGCCACGCCAACGGTAGGGACGCGGTCCGCATTAGGGAGCCTAAAGAAGACGGCTCACCGAAAACCGACGTGATCCGTACACTGGGTCGCGAGTTAGCGCGACAGGGCATAAATGCCCCAGAACGACGTGCGCTACGCGAACGGTAGAGACGCGGTCCGCATTACGGAGCCAAGAGAAGGCGGCTCACCGAGAACCGATGTGATCCGTACACTGGGTCACGAGTTAGCGCGACAAGGCACCGAAGCCCAGAAACAGGGCGCGCCGCGCGAACGGTTGATACGCGGTCCGTATAACGGAACCGAGAGAAAGCGACTCGCCAAAAATCCTACGTGATTCGCACACTGGGTCGCGAGTTAGCGCGACAGGGCAGCGAAGTCACGAAATGGGTTGCGACGCGCGAACGGTTGATACACGGTCTGTATAACGAAGTAAAGATAGGGCGGCTCGCGAAAATCCGACGTGATTCGCACACTGGGTCGCGAGTTAGCGCGACAAAGCGCGCGGATCCGAGAAGCAGGGACAGAGCGACAAGCGTCACGACGGAACTCGAACGACAAGACCGAGCGAGATGAAACCGACCAAGTCCGGGTGCGATACGACCACCAGGAAGCGAGATGACCAACCGAGCGTCATCTACGAGGAAAGACTAGCGGGTCTCGATAAATCCGACCTGGTACACCCAGGGAGGGGGTCGGCGCCGAAATCCGACCGCCCGGACGGGAGATCCGGCGACATGTCGCCGGAACTCGTAAACCGGACGTTTTCCACGGGGTCTCAGGCCGGAATAGGGTTGGGAAGGTCCGTGGAAGGGAGACCAGGGGGTCGCCGTCAACGGCGGAGGTCGCGATCGAGACGCGGACATCTTTTTCAGGAAGTTGACCCGGGGTCGTGTGAAACATGGTAGGAGAGGACGTGCGCACGGGTCGTCGTCGTCCCAGAGCAAAACGTGCGGGAGATGAAAAACCACTACCCGGGGACCGCCTCAGGGTGTCGAGTACGCGGTACTCCGAGTGGAAACCCTGATAGCACAGAATAGTTTCTGCAATGTTGCAGAAACATAACACTGAAATGTTGAAACTGTTGCAGTTACGTTACGTAATATCTCTGCAATATTTCTGTAAGGTTGCAGCAACGTCAAAATGTCCGCTTTGATCCGCAAGAACGTTTCTGAAATATTACGGAAATATGTTCTGGAAGCTTTCAGTTAGGTTACTGTAATGTTTCTTTTTAGTTTTTGTTAGGTCGCTGTAATGTTCTTTTTAATTTTATTAGAAACATTGCAGAAATGTCGCAAAAACGTATGATGTTAATTATTATTGTTTAAATAAAACACAAATACTTTTAATAAATCACTTTATTTTTATTATATATTATATATATTTACTCATATTTAATATATATATAAAAACGTAATATATAAATTATAACTTTTAATATATATATTAATCGCTCTTCAAGTATGTAAATATATCTTTTCTTGCACATTTATTATTACTGCACATTTATTATTAGTACTTTTTATATTGCATGTTTTTAAAATACTTATCACTTTATTATTATTTATCACTTATTTCATCAGCATCATCATCATCATTATCATCATCATCATCAGCAGCAGCAGCAGCACCGTCCGCTGCCTTCTGATCTTTCCTGAAAATAAAAATAATAATCTGTGAGAAAAATAACAAAATAAAATATTTAATTTGTTTAAAGATAGAAAAAAATAAGAAAAATGTATGTGTGTATATATATATATATATATTTATACACACACACATACATTTTCCTTATTTTTGCTATCTTTATTATATATATATATATATATATATATATATATACTTAATATATCAAATAGTACAATTTAACATATATGTTAAGAAAGTTGTAGAAAATAATTCTCTCTTTCATTGTTTAGAATCTATTAAAAATGTATTAATTTTATAGTTTTTAGGAACTTACGTTTTTTTTGGTTCAACACTACGTGCATATCTTAAAGTGGCTTGCACCAGCCACTTGGACATATAAGCTATCATTTCCTTCTCTGTAATCGTACCATCTGTAATACGCACAGCTCCTAAAACAGTTATATTTGTAATACTATATAATACTATATGTACACATAGAAATATTAAATTAAAATAAATATTAAAATAAACTAAAGATTAATAAAAACTTACGCATAATACACTTCGCGAGCAACAAATCTTTGAATCCCATTTTTTTTAATTTTCCAGCCCAGCTGTACTGTTTTGCTATTTCATTTGTAATACTTCTTTTTAAAATGTTTATTATTAATTCTCGACTGTCACGTCCGCCGATTTTATTCAACGAAATAGCCTATAAAAATCATTATTTATTTAAATTACTATTTATACTTAATTACGTATTTTATAAGTATATATATATATATAAGTATATATATATATATATATATAAAAAACTTATAAAATATATATATATATATATGGAAAAAATATTCACCATTTTCTCGAAGAAATCTTGATTTTCCAGATCTTTCTCCATGTTTTGAACTTGTTTGTGTGTTTTTAAAAGTAAAACTACAAATTCCTCTAAAATTGATGCTTCTTTTTTTGTTGTATTATTTATTTGGTTTGCCTCTATTTTACAGAGGCGATCATCAATTAAATTTAGTTTTGTAAATATTTGGTTCAATCTTCTTAATATTTCAGGCAGCACATCTACAAAAAACAGCAGAATACATTCAGAACACTCGCACAATAATTGTTATTATAATACCAAAATATGTAGATTTGTCCGTATTAGAAAAAATTTATTTTGAAAGCTTTGTATAGTAAACATATATGAAATATATAAACAAGACAAATCAGAGCCTGTGAGATTAAGGCATCACCAACCGCGTATGGTTCTGATTTGCCTTGTTTATATATTTCGTGTTCGTTCATATTATAACTTCATGTCTATAAAATACATTATTTCATAATACAATAGTATTACTTTTGCCTGCAGTGTCTAAATAAGTGACTGAGGGCTCCTTGATAAGATTTCTGTTAGAACTAGGATTATTAAATTCCACACTTTGCATTTCGTTTCTCTTTGAAGGTTTAGTGACAATTAACGTTTTTGGCAATACTGGTACTGGAAGTGTCTTATTTGCTTCTTGATGTTTAGAAATGGTATCATTTCTAACGTTTACGTTATTCTTGTTGTTTTCATTGCTTTCGTCTGAAGAGTTATTATAATTTGTAAATTGTTTGTTTGGGCGAGATATGCGTTTCTGACGTAAATTTTCCTTCTCAGAAAGATCTAAATCGGAATAATCTTGAGCAAGCTTTACTTTTTCCATTCCTGACTCGTACGTATCTGAAAAGTAATTAATACAATATAATATACTATAATTAATTAATACAGTAATTAATACAATATAATACAATATAAATTTTTAATTGTTAAATAACAAATATTAAGATTGTAAAATAATTTACTCACTTGCGGTCCCAAAAATGCGCAGAATTTTGTAAGAAGTCCACGTACTATTATCTGGAGAAATTTCGTTAATTATTGCTTTACGAAGCTTTTTTTCATTCGTAAAAGGCGGCCAGTGACACATTGTTTCGTCGTCAAATATCCACAATGATGGCACCAATTGGAGTCCATCATCAAATAGGACTATTGTGAATCGTGACATCTTGAATCTTTCATAAATATAGCAAATATATATATTTAGTATATTTTAAATTATACATACGTCTGAGTATATTTGGGAATCTTTTTTTTTACACACTCTCTTTCTCGATGACCTTCAAGCATCAAAAGGACTAATCAATTGCCACTTATTATATTATTATTATCGATAAACCTAAGATTGAAAAAACAGATTATTATTTGGTTTTAATAAATATCAAATGTATGTATTTTTGTATCTATACATATTTTTTCGTATCTATGTCTAATATTAATATTGAATGCTACACGCATACTTCAGTACTATAGAGAACATCAAGAATTTGCATATATTAATTTATTCTAATAATAACTATTAAATCTTTTTAATTTAGTCTATTATTATTCTATCTTATTCAAAAAATTAATGATTATATTCTTATCAATCTGAATATTATATAAATACATATATAACTTTTGGTCATTATAAATGTGAAAATAAAAGGCATAATTTTTGGAGTCTATGACCAATTAAAATAATAAATACCTAACAGAAATATCACACATTATAAAGTTAATAAATTCTAGAAAGATTAAAGAATATAATAGTTCTAACAATAAATTGTTGTCCGATGCTGGTCAAGGTTGGATCTTTAGTTGAATAAAGCAAACATATATATTTATTATTCTATTTTTGACATACATGATACTTTCATTTTTTATTAAACAATTATTTACACGTGTGTATATATATATATATATATATATATATATATATATATATATATATCAAAGCTTATTATTTTTACAAACTTGGGATAAATAACCTTTTTTCTCCTTTTCTCTCTTATACATGATGACTACACATTATTAACTTTTCTGTTAAAAATATAACAAGATCGATATTTCATGTGATTTTTATATGTTAATTATATAGGGGAGAGTGGGGTAATTGAGAACGGCGGGTAATTGGGAACACAGCTAGATAAGTAATACATCCTCCCGCACATGCAGCCGTTGAATAGGTTAGGGACGGTGTAGTGCGGGGGAATGTATTACTTATCTAGCTGTGTTCCCAATTACCCGCCGTTCTCAATTACCCCACTCTCCCCTAAAATGTTTTACACATACCTTTTATACGTGAGACAAATTTATCTTCAACAAATGCACATACACACACTGTTCGATGCAACGCACGTGCCACCAACATGCTATCTGCGATCCCGCGGTAAATGTGATCACATTAGGTTAGATATAATTAACATGGCCGCACCCGCGACAACCGAGAATCGAGAATGCGCGCCAAACATATATCATATGAAAGTTTCAGAAATTTTGCATTTGTAATGTTACAAAATACTACATTGCAGATACATTTCAAATGTAAGGTTTCAATCAAGATGATTGCAGAAATGTTGCAAATGTATCATTTCAAAAAAGATAGTCTCAGAAATATTACAAATGTAATGATACACAATTGAAACATTGAAACGTCTCTGCAACGTAACTGAAACTCTTTGTGCTATCAGGGAATTTCCACCGCGAGCATAGGACATAGCCAGGAGTGAATAACAGTTATAGTAACTGCGCAGCGACGAACATCTGGCGCACACCTGACGGTGCGAAACTCGTAAACAACCATTGTTAACGCGGCGAGCGGAAAAGTACTGCGAAGAGAAAGCGGCCGATATCCCATAGTGGGGATAACTCGCCGTAGGTGGGGAGCCCGAGAGAGCCGGACTGCTCGAGGCAGTCTGTCGGGAACGCTCGTAGGTATAACATGTTTTGTCTCGCGCGTATATCACGGAGTATCGTTATAACAATCGCGATTACGACCCGGGTTACGATTATAATTTACCTCAGCGCTCATAACAACCGGCAACGCCCGCGAAACGCGTTATTGCCGCCGATACGAAAGGCGGAAGGTTTGGACGTACCGTAAACGAACACTTCGCACTTTGCGAGACGTGCGACCGCCATTTTGTGCGAAACCAAAGATTGTTAACAACCAACTGTGTGAAACAACAATAATGAATAAATGAAAGAATTATTTGCGAACATAAATACGAAGTTAACAATTTTTCACCTTCTACTTACCTGACCAAGCGGAGTGTCGCGCCATCTTGCAAAGGAGTCCATCCGGATAGTAAATCATCATCGGGTCTGCTTCCGGGGATGCCACTGATGAGGACCGCACCGCGAAAAACTGTAAGTTTATAACATTAGTGGGTGTTCGGGCGACAGTTCTCGGGTGACGCGGTATCTCCTATACGCGGTGATCTTGGGCATCGACAATCGCGTTGATCCATCGCTCCGACGACGAGGATAAGGACCGCGTCGAAAAAACCTGAAAATAAAAAAGAATTAGTCAGTTTTTGAACCCTCGATGTTAGGACTTAGCCGATTGAGCGGGTGTCGCGCCATCTTGGCCCCACGTTGACCCAGCCTGACGATCGATGGCACAGATCCGAGAGGAGACGCCCCAGTTGGAGACCACCTGGCGGGAATTTAAGATTTAGAGAGAGTTAGAGGATTAGCGTACTCGTACTCACCTGCGCGATCGGGTGACGCCCAATCTCCGAACCTGGACGACATCGGGAGGCGATTACTATCTAATCCCTGATAACAGGCGATGGTGAAGAGGACCACCTGGTGGGATTCTGAAATTTGAATTGTTTCGAGAAATTGAGGAACCATATCATAATTCACAGTTAAGATACTTACCTTCTCGGTAGAAATAGGTAAAACCGAGTGGCGACCGATGACTTTTAGGACAAATAGGCGTCTTTTGTGACCAGATAAAGCATCGTTCGGTTACAACAGGATAAAGCAGGAGCAACACAACGGACGTGCACACCATACTCAAAGGAGAGAGAATGAATGAATGAATGAATGACCTTTATTAGCTTTCTCAGCTATTTTTACATACTACATATTTATACATATAACAGAACGTACTCTTTTAGCACACGTTTGAACATTTTTAGTTCTTTGCATCTTTTAATTTCGGTTGGCAGTGCGTTATACATTTTTACTCCTTCATAGAAAATACTTTTTTGCGCATTTCTCGTCCTACGAAACACTATTGCTATATCGCCGGTTTGTCTGGTTTGCCTATCAGTGTTCTTTCCCACTAATTCTAGACGGTCTTTTAATTGTTCCGGTAACATGTTGTTCACCGCTTTAAAGATAAATGTACACACATTATAATATAGCCTCTGTCTTATGGACATAAACTGCAGCGCTTGCAGCATATGCTCCACTTTGGTATATCTATTGCATTGCAGTATGACTCTCATAGCTCGATGTTGCGCTTTTTGCAGCCTGGTTAGCTCCGTTTCACTCATGTCAATTAGTAACGTTGCACAATACTCAAAATGAGGAGCTATGATTGTCTTATATATCGTGCATCTGGTATAAGCCGATATATAACTACCTATTCTATTAAGAAAACTCGTTTTTTTCCTATTTTCTTTAGCATATAATCACAGTGATCTCTAAATCTAAGCCTATCGTCAATCATTATACCTAGGTATTTCATCATTTCGACACGCTCTATCTCAGTTCCATCTAAGCATGTCAACATAATATTACCTCTTAGCTCTTTTCTTACACTTCTAATTATCATATATTTCGTTTTCCCTGCATTCATTTTTAACTTATTTATATTCATCCACTTTTCTCTCTCTCTCTCTCTCTCTCTCTCTCTCTCTCTCTCTCTCTCTCTCTCTCTCTCTCTCTCCTCTCTCTCTCTCTCTCTCTCTCTCTCTACTATAACAAACATCGAATTCATTTTCCTTTCTAGTTCTGCGCTACTTTCTCCCTCTACATATATTAAAGTATCATCGGCAAACATTTTTATCTTACACTCTTCTGGACAGACTTTGATTATATCATTTATGTAAAGTATAAATAACAAAAGTCTCAATACAGATCCCTGTGGAACTCCATATTCCGTTGCCATTAATTTTGACCATTTATTATTAAATCTCACCTTCTGAGTTCTATTCGTTAGATATGAATTAAACCATTCAAGAACTTTACCTCTGATTCCATATTGATATAATTTTCCTAGTAATCTTTCCCTATCTACTGTTTCAAACGCTTGCTTCAGATCCATGAAAATTACCCCCACTGTTCGAGAGCACGCGGTTGCGCGAGATAGCGCGAGGTAACGAGACGACCACAAAAACAAGGCACAAGTATCGAATAGCAAAATAAACGAATATATTTAATAAAGTCTAATATGTACAGGTCTATACAGTTTTTTCCTTTTTCAAAGGAAGCCGTGGAGCGCGCACAGAAGCAACGGTTAGCGATGCGGCGAAAACGTTCGAAACGCGGAACAGCGGTGTGCAAAGCGGAGTGCGAAAGCGGGTTTTCTATGATCTGCGAGCGAAATCGTTTCCGCGGCGCGAGGACGGTCCTTTTAACATCTCCGAGGCGAAACTCCCTCCTTGCGGGTTTCCCAGAATTTCGGGAAGGTGATTGGCCGTCGGAGGCCCGCGTCATGGAGCCGACGTCACCGATTTCACGTGGCGACCCGACGGGGTCGTCACCTGTTTTCGAGTGCTTTGTGTATAGCATGGATCGTTCCTTTGTTCTAGCGTTGTTGTTTGACTTTATTATTGATGGCAATGTTAAAGTTTCTGAAAAGCGAATCTCGAAAGATCCATGCTATACCAAATGTTTCCTTGCCAAATTTCATGCGACGATTTCACGCGAACATTAGTTACTTTCACCGTATAAAATATGAGAACGAAATTTATTGCAAGCGTGCATGTGCTGACATGCAGCCGAACGCGATGCTACTTTGTCGCGATGCTGCGTTTGCGATCTCAAACACCCACCATTCTCCCTTCACTAACTATCAGTTTCCATTCGTCTATAACAGTTTGTATCGCTGTTTCACATGAATAGTGTTTTCTAAAGCCCGATTGATGTTCAGTTATAATACTATTATTTTCTAAATATAATTCAATTTGCTCTTTTACTACTAATTCTAGCACTTTCTCAAATATAGGTAACACATTAATAGGCCTAAATTCACTCGCCTTCTTGGCTTTATCTACTTTTGGAATCGGTATTATTGTAGACGTTTTCCAACTTTCTGGACAGCAACCATCTCTCAGAGAGTTATTTATTATATCAACAAATTCCTCTTTTATTACGCAAAACGTTGCTTTTAATATATCGCTAGTTATTCCCTCTTCCGTACCTTTCTTTTGTGGCAGTCCCTTAACAATTTTCTCTAGCTGTTCTATCGTGATATTCTCAAAATTTTCCATAGTTTCCATATTTTCTATAGCATAAATAATTCTTTTACCTGCGCCTGTAGGCTTATCCTCGATTATAGATTTTATTATACTATTAATACTCTGTATATAATATAAGTTAAATTTATCCGCTATATTGCACCTTGTTGTATTATAATCTATGTTATCTAATATTTCAAAATCTATATCTTCTATTTCTTTTGCATATACTGGCTCGCCTCTAATAATTTCTTTTAAAGTTTTCCACATAGTCGTAGGATTTTATTTATTAAAATCTATCATATTTTCATAATATTCTTTCTTTTTCATCCTAATTAATTTTACTACTGCATTTCTATTAACTTTAAATTGCAACCAGCTTTGTTCTGTATTGGCATACATTGCTTGCCTAAATGCCTCATCCCTCCTATCCGCAGCTTCTCTTATTTCATCTGAGAACCATTTTTTCCCTTCCCACACTTTCGGAATTCTAGATTTTCTCTTCGGTGCCATTATATCTAACGCGTCTACTATACTATTGACAAATTTTTCTGCTCTCTCACTCACACCTATACATACACACTGCCAACCCTGACTTTCCTGTAATTTATTTTTTACTAACATAACAAATTTTTCTTCATCAAACTCTTTGTAATTCCTAGCGCTAAATTCTCTATATTTACTTTCACTTTTATTCACACTCAACTCAACTTCCAGCCACGCATGGTCCGTAATTTTAGGCTCATGAATTACTTGCACTGTTTTATTATTATTAGCAAAGATTAGATCTATAATTGTTTGACTGTCTTTCGTGATTCTCGTCGGTTCATTTACATACTGCTTCATACCCAGACTTAACATTGTCGTTTGCAGTTTCTTCGCATAAAACGAGTCCGTCCTAAGATCTATATTAAAATCTCCTATTACCATGCATTTTCCCTTTATTATTAACTCCTCTACTATATCCTCGAAAAATCTTATAAAATCCCAAGAGAGAGAGAGAGAGAGAGAGAGAGATTGAGCTTTATTAGCCTTCTCGGCTATTTTTTACATAAAATATCGTTAAATTAATTCCTCTACATGAGGTACAATATATTCTCTTAACCTACGTTTGAAAGGTTCAATTCTTTCGCATTGCTTAATTTTTATCGGCAGGGCGTTATACATGTTTAAACCTTCATAAAATATACTTTTCTGTGCGCTTCTCGTCCTGCGATATTGAATTCTAATATTCTCAGTCTGCCTCGTTTGCCGTCCACTCACATCTCCTACTATTTCTATCCTATTACTTAAATGTTTTGGCATTATGCCTCTTACTATCTTAAAAATAAAAATACATACATTGTACATTAGCCTCTGTCTTACATTCATAAACTTAAGGGTTTGCAGCATCAATTCTACCTTTGTATATTGCGAACATTGCAAACAGAGAGAGAGAGAGAGAGAGAGAGAGAGAGAGAGAGAGAGAGAGAGAGAGAGAGAGAGAGAGAGAGAGAGAGAGAGAGATGATTTATTATGCCCAAGAAAAACTAAAGGGCAAAGATTAACAATACAAAAATAGAGAACAAATATGCGTGCACTCTCTTTCACAAAATAGTTAAGAGTAGAGCAAAACTTAACAGCTTATCACAACAGTATACACTGTATAAAGACTAGAACTAACGCAGCTTAAAATAGGAAAAATGTAGTAGAGTAAACTAACTAATACTAAGAATAAGACGCAACGCAACTTACAAGCTAATGACGGGGAAAAACTTCGTCATAGACCACCCATAGCAATGAACATCATGCAACTTCACGCGCCAACAGATATGCCCTGAGAAGACCTTTGAAGGAGACAATTGAAGAAGCAGACGTAATATTACTGGGAAGGGAATGCCAAAAGTATATTGATGAAAGATGAAAGGAGTTTCTATAAGTGGTAGTTCTGTGAGAAGGAATATGAAAGATTTGGGATGCAGCAAGACGGCGGTCAGATCTCCTCAGCAGCGGATCAAGCAAAGCAAAATTGTCACGCAGATACGCAGGAGAGCGCATGTATAGCAAACGAAACATTTGACAGCCAAAAAAGTATAACCTCCTGTTTTCGACTGTAAGCCACCCCAATTGTCGCCTGAACGGGGTAATATGCTCGTCACGCTTAAGATCAAATATAAAGCGAATGCAACAGTTTACAAGTCTCTGTAATACAGTGTTCAATTCTCTAGTCAAACCATGATAGACTAGGCAGCAGTAGTCAATGTGCGGCATAATTAAAGCTAATACTAGCCTTATCCTTAACCTTATGGACAAGGAGTTTTTGTTAAACTTAAGTTTGTACAAAGAGTAATGCACTTTTTGAGAGACATGCAATATATGTTTTTTCCAAGAAAGGTTATTTGTAAAAATTACACCCAAATTCCTGGCTTCGTTGACAAAGGGTAAAGGCGTATGGTTTACAATAATAGGAGGTAGACAATGGAGGTCGATATCATTGACATAAGCCTGACTACCAAATATAAGTACATTTGATTTTGCAGGATTCAGTTTAAGACCATTTAACGTAGCATAATAAAAAATGGCGTTCGCATCCCTTGAAATCAACTCAAGACCATGAAGAATGTCGGCACGTGTACATTGCAGATATATTTGTACATCATCCGCAAATAACATATGATAAACAAAAGACAGGAATCCGCCTATATCATTGATGTAAAGAGCAAATAGAAGTGGGCCAAGTACAGAGCCCTGAGGGACACCAGTCGACGTGAAAAGCCACTCAGAAAATTTACCCTCATCGTCGAATACAGCTTGAAAGCGGCCAGTAAGGTAAGAAAAAATCCACGCGAGAACCTCATCAGAAAAACCAATTTTTTTCAATTTGATAAGCAAGCGAAGATGTGGGACCGTATCAAACGCTTTACTGAAGTCAAATAGAATCATGATTGTAATGAGTCTTTTATCGATTCCCATTCTAATATCATCACAAACACGTAATAGAGCAGATTGCGTATTGAAACCAGAACGATATGCAGACTGTCTCGGATTAAGCAGGTTGTGTTCATTCAAGTAGTCGGTGATTTGTGAGGCAACCATGCGTTCAAGAATTTTTGACATTTCAGGAAGGTTAGCAATGGGTCGCGTATCAGACGGTGACAGTGGAGTGCGAATCTTTGAGAGAGGGCGAATCAACGCACGTTTCCATGATGAGGGAAATACGGAAGCTTCAAGTGAGCGATTGAAAAGAGGAATAAGCCACTGAGAAATAACAGGCCAAGCAATGCGAAGAACATAAAGCGGGATGCCATCATAGCCAGACGCATAAGAGTGAAGAGGTCCATTAAAGATGAGCTTGTAAACAGAGTCTGGCTGTATAGTAGAGAAAACAAAATCAGGACGTTGAGAAGAACAAGAAACTGAGGCAATGGCAGAAATAAAGCTTGCATATGTGCAAGGCAATACCATACTAGACACTGAGACATAGTAAGAGTTAAGTTGATCAGGTGTGAAAAAGCGGAAGAGAAAGACCGACGTAGATTTAACCAGTCCCAAACGAGCAAGTTCTTTCCACATTTTAGCAGAATTGGTAATATTGGTAAGGGAAGCCAAGTGAAACTCACTTTTGGCACGTTTGATATCGTTGTTAAGCTGGTTGCAAAAATGACGGTAACTGGCATAACCCAGTAGACTGCCCGAACGTTTGGCCCGCTTGTACATTTGATTGCGAGTGCGGAGCCGGCATCTCAAATCATCTGTAAGCCATCGAACAGGAGGCTTCCTAATCACGGACACACGGGCAGGAGCAAAAACATCAAGTGCATCAAGTAAGATACCAGACAGCCAGGAACAAAGCTCATCAACATTAGAAGGGCAGCCATCAACAGTCTGAACGTTAACAGCAATGGCATCCAGATGTTCAAGGAACGCAGAGACATCAATGCTCCTGTAACCACGTCGCAGAATAGAATGATCAATGTCAAGCTTACGATCAAGTGAGTACGACAATTCAAGTAGATTATGACCGGCAACGAATGGACTCAAGGATTTATTATATGCAAGAACCTTATCACCATCATCAACAACCAGAACATCCAGCCACGAGTCGGAAGTGGCAGTATGAAAGGTAGCATCAGAGTTGACGATGGTCAAGGATAAGCCTGACATTAGCTCACGCAAGTAATTCACCTCATAACAGTCAGTCAAAAGGTTGCAATTTAGATCGCCGCCAATAATAATATTTTTATATGAATGAGAGACACCAGTGAGTGATTCAACAAAATCATTTAAAAGAGTGCACTTAGGTCTCCTATATACCGACACGAACAATACCGTTTCATTATTCGGCAAACGAATCTCAACCATGATATATTCCGGAGCACTGAACTCGATACCGATAGAAGTTGCGATTAACCTGACTTTTAACGAATTATGCACGTAACAAGCAACGCCACCGCCCACACGCCCCCACCCGGTCATATGTGTACTTCGGGAGCAGTACATTTACATAAACATGCCGATCGGAACCAGCATCGCATATATCTCGCTGTTTAAGAGCACCCTTTTCACGCTTTTTAGAAATTATGACGTCGCACACAGTACTAGAAGCAAGAGTAACAATCATTGAGCTCGACGCTGTAGTCGCCTTGGAACGGCCCTGAGTAGCAGATGGTGCTCTGCTGACCATTCTCACACCAAGAACGTGAGGTTCTTGGTGTGAGAACCTCACGCCAAATGAGGTACATTTAATGCCGCGAGTACATTTTCAGAGAGCTTTGCAGGAGTAACGGATGTTGTCGATGGCAAGCCGGATATAATAAGCTCATTACTCAAATGAGCGTCATGAGTTGACCGAGCAGACTTAAGATCGCAGATATCACAAACGAGATTGGCATTGTCAAGCTCCAATTGCGCGATATGCTGACTATTTTCTGCTACAGTGTCAGTAAGACGATTTAAGCAATTAAGTTTATTATTGAGCTCCTCATTGGTACGTTGCTGACAGTCAATGAAAGCAGAAATCTTAGCATCTGTCGCCTTCACCTGCTCAATCAACCCACGCAAAAGCTCATTTGTAGAGTCAAGCGCGGCACCGCCTGCAATATCGCGCGTAATAAGATGCGCCTGCGCGCTTGAGTGCGCGGCACCGACAACAACAGACGCGGTGTCACTCAAAACAGTAGGAGAGAACGCGCGGCGTTCATCTCTCACGATCGACATATTCGACAGCTGAGACTTGCAACAGTCACCAGCAGCTTTCATAGTTAAGTACAATTTGACACAACCCGGATGAAATACGGTACAGGAGACGGATTGACCAGCGATTGTTTTGGTGCACTTGATGCACACACGCTCGCGCTGCATGAGTATCTCAGAAATAAACTATGTAACTATAAGCTAGTTACAAGAGCACAAGATTCACAACAGTTCGCAACAGTGTCACTCGACGCAATATCACCAGAAGTCACCACCAGTATCGTACTGCAACCAATCAGGCAAGGCCGCTCACGCAGATCACCGCAGGCACCACTCAGTTAGCTGCATGCACACATCCAACCAGAAGAAAGCAAAGAGCAGGAAGAGCAGATCGACAACGCATGCGCAGACGGAGTCGACGTATTTTACAGGCAACTCCGAGAATTACACGATGATTCCAAGAATAGGTTAGGATGAGAAATGAAGCTTGTCACGAAAATACTCGAAGTCAAGTGGCAATCTGAAAGAAAGCGAATAAGGCGCGTGACAAGCAGAAAAAGACTTGCTTAAATCTGCAACAAAAAGGCCCGGAGGCAACTTACAGCAGAAACAGATCAACTCAAAGCAAGAGACGGGATACAGCGTGACAACCACTACTTACGAGAGAGGGAGAGAGAGAGAGAGAGAGAGAGAGAGAGAGAGAGAGAGAGAGAGAGAGAGAGAGAGAGAGAGAGAGAGAGATTGATTGATTGATTGATAATATATTTATATGCCCAAGCATTGCTAAAGGGCAAATGGTATTAAAGCAGTTACAATATTATAACAATAACAAAGAGTAGATGCTCTCAATCATAGCAAAAGCTAATAAACTACATACAATAATAACAGGAGATATACTACAGTATAGCAATATAAACAATGACTAATTCCTAAGATTAATAAATCCTAATACTAAGTTTAAGAACTAAAAACAATAATAAGATTAATAAATCTTAATACTAAGCTTAAGAACTAAAAACAATAATAACAGGAGGTATACTATATTACAATAAACTTGGACTATGCTTACAGTTAACTGAATATGCATGAAGACAGCTGCGCTAGTCAGATTCGGATGCAATCAGATACGAGCGGAGAAGATTTTTAAAACCAGCTAGTGAAGACGCCGATGTAATGCCATCAGGAAAAAAGTGCCAAAAATAAATTGAAGATAGTCGGAAGGAGTTACGGTAGGAAGTAGTTCTATGGAGAGGAATGTGAAAGGTGTGTGATGATGTGGCTAAACGGTCTGATCTCCTCAAAACTGGATCGAGAGGAATGAAGAGTTCTTTCAGGTAAGAAAGCGAATGCATATGCAGAATGCGATAAGTCTGACAGCCAAGAAAATAAAGCCTTCTATTCTCGACCAAAAGCCATCCCAAACGACGTCTAAACGGAGTAACATGCTCATCTCGCCTTAGATTAAAAATGAATCTAATGCAACAATTAACGAGTCTCTGTAATTTAGTGTTCAATTCGTTGCTCAAGTTGTGGTAAACAAGTCAACAGTAATCAATATGTGGTAAGATTAAGGTGTTAACAAGCTTGATTCTAAGCACAGTGGAGAGAGAGTTCTTGTTAAACTTAAGTTTATACTGAGCATGATGAACACTTTGCGAGACATGCAAGACATGTTTTTTCCAAGAAAGGTTAGACGTTAGAATAACACTCAAATTTCTCACGTCACTCACAAATGGCAGAGGTGTTCGGTCGACAATGATCAGTGGTAGAAAGGTAATATCTATATTATTAACATAAGCTTGACTAGCAAATATAATAACCTTGGACTTGGTGAGATTAAGTTTAAGACCATTAACATTAGCATATTCAAAGATGGCTTGCGCGTCCCTAGAAATCAACCCGAGTCCATGAAGAAGATCAGCCGGTGGACAAGAGAAATATATTTACATGTCATCGGCAAAAAGCATATAATTAGAGTAGGATAAAACTTTACTAATATCATTAATGAAAAGAGAAAATAACAGTTGGCCAAGTACAGAACCCTGAGGTACACCCAGGGACGTCGACAGCCAGTCGGAAAAATTCCCCGCATCGTCGACCACAGCCTGGGAACGACCAGTGAAGTACCAAAAAATCCACGTAATCACAGCATCAGAGACATTTTCTTTTAACTTAATAAGTAATCGAAGATGCGGAACAATGTCAAATGCCTTATTAAAGTCAAATAAAAACATGATCATAATATGTCCAATTTCAATCGCTTCTCTGATGTCGTCACAAACACGCAAAAGAGCAGACTGAGTATTATGACCGGATCGATATGCAGACTGTCTAGAATTCAGGAGATTATGCTCATTTAAATAATCGGTTATCTGTTTAGCAACAATCCTCTCAAGAATTTTAGACAATTCTGGCAGATTTTTAATCGGTCGCGTGTCAGACGAAGACAATGGAGTACGAATCTTCGAGAGTGGGCGAATCAAAGCACGTTTCCATTGGGATGGAAACAAAGAAGTCTTCAATGAGCGGTTAAATAAAGCCGTAAGACATGATGAAATCGCCTACGATGTAATGCGCAGGCCATGCAATGCGCAAAATGTAAAGAGGTATGCCATCAGACCCCGACGCGTAAGAATAAAGAGGTCTCGTAGAAATGAGTTTGAAGACCATGTCTGGTGTAATAGCAGAGAAAACAAACTCAGGACGATGAGATGGACGAGCCACCTGATCAATGGCAGAAATAAAGTCGACATATAAGCAAGGCAACCGAGCATTAAAGACTGAAACATAAAATAAATTTAATTGAATAGGTGTAAAAAAACGTAGAGGAGATACAAGAGTTGACTTAACAAGATCAAGACAAGCTAGTTCACGCCAAAGTTTAGCTGGATCAGTGATGTTTTTAAGAGAGTTTAAATGAAACTCACTTTTAGCTAGTTTGATATCTGTATTAAGCTGGTTACGAAAAAATCTGTAAGTGGCATAGCCCAGTAAACTGTTAGTTCGTTTTGCCTGCTTATATAATTGATTGCAAGTACGAATCCTGGTCTTAATTTCATTAGTAAGCCACCGCGCAGAAGGCCTCTTAATCACCAAGACATGAGTAAGAGCAAATATGTCAAATGCCCTCAACAGGCTGCCGGACAACACACCACAGAATCCGTCAACATCGGCATCATTAAATACCCCTTCAATCTCAGTTCGCACCACACCAGCAATAGATCCAAGATATTCGGAGAACTCAGAACAATCAATACCTCTGTAATTGCGACGAGTGATCGAACGCTCAGAAATCGGGTTAGCATTAAGTGACATAGATAACTCTATTAGATCATGACCAGCAATAAAAGGACTCGGAGATTTAGTGAATGATAAAACCTTATCAACGTCATCCACAACTAAAACATCAAGCCATGAGTCCGATGTCGCAGTATGATAAGTAGGTTCAGAATTGACAATGTGTAAGGACAAGCTAGACATAAGTTCACGCAAATAATTCGATTCGTAATTGGCGGATGACAGATTGCAGTTTAAATCACCACCAATGATTATATTTTTATAAAGATGTAAGACACTAATTAGTGACTCAACAAAATCATGCAAGACCTTTAGGTCTTCTATAAAAGGACGCAAATAGTACCAATACACCATCAGGCATACGAACATCTATAAGAAGATATTCCGGTGTATTATTGCAGAGATTGTTAGAGGTAGCTATGATTTTTACTTTAAGCGATTTATGTACATAGCAAGCTACCCCTCCGCCCATCCGTCCCACTCTGTCATGACGAATCAAAAAATAATCGTCCAATGCCACGAGATCATCTGATATATTAGCATTGAACCACGTTTCGGAAATAGAAATAATGTGATAGAAATTAGTACTGAAATGAAGCTTAATAAACTCTATATATCCGCGCAAGGAATTCGCATTGAACTGTGCCGCGCGAAAATGAGACAAGACACGGGTTAAGTCATCACGAGCCGCAGAAGCCGTTACATTACCAGGGCAATCCAGACAAACCAATTTAGTTAAGTCATTTATAGAATTAATGTGGATAATAGGGGTGCCATCAGAAGATCTGACACAAATTCGACCCTGTTTTATCCAAACATATTTGCAAGATTTCTCCTTGGCGACGCGTTTCACATGCTGCAGCAAGTCGTACGTGGCCCTGGATAGCATCTCATTGACGTATAGGTTCCGATCCGAATCATTTGCACACACTTCTCGCTGCTTTAATACTCGTCTCGCACGCTTCTTTGCAATAATAGCATCACGGACAGCACCAGAGGACAGAGTGACCACAAGCGATAGTAGATTTCCGACATTTGAGGAACGGCCCGGAGTTACATTAGGCGGTGCTTTACGTGTCATGGATCTCACATCAAGAACATGACCGGAGAGACCTCGACTGTCAAGGACACCGAGTACATTATTGACAAGCTCTGTTGGAGAAATCGACAACGCCGGAGGTAGTCCGGAAATAATGAGCTTGTTCTCATCTACAGCACGCGCAATGGGCTGAGCAGATTTTAACGCCTGAATATCACGCGCCTGATCGGAACTTTCTTGCTCAAGTTTGGTGATACGCTGAGTATTATGAGCTACCGTTTCCGCAATAAGGTTTAGCTTGCCCAGTTTATCATTAATTTTTTTATTTAAATTACGCTGATCTTCCATAAACGCAGCCAATTTTTTATCAGATTCTTCCATCCTTGACAGAATCGATCTTAACAGCGCATCAGTAGACTGAAGTTGTGTGCCCGAAGGAGAAGCCATATCCACTAAATTAAAAGATGGTACACACTTGTCAATCTGCGGTGTAAGCAATAAGTCTTGTGACGCTGCCAAAGCCTTACAGCAGTGATCGGCGTATCTGGTCAAGCAATACGACTTGATACAACCGGGGTGAAACACTTTGTTGCACTCACATGCAACTGAAACAGTCGCAATTGGCTTTTTACATTTGAAGCACTGCATAAGTAAAACGTTGAGCAAGTCGAGGAGCAGAACCAGAGAAATGCAGTACGGCAATCCAGTAAGGAACAGATGGTAATACGTCAAAAAGCCACGGATGATAAACAGGCAGCAGCACGTGCCGAAGCCTACAGATGGTAACTCATGCGTAAAGCAGGTGTGAAAAATAGAACAGCGCAGCGATAAGAAAAGCAGGAACATGCGCAGCGAGAGTCTACGTCAATCCAAAACGATGAGGCAAAAGTGAAGTTAGAATAAAAAAAAATATTATACCTCAGGATATCCAGGACAGCAGTTGCAAGGAAAGAAAGATGCAATATCAATCTTAACAAGCAACGAAAGACCTGCTCGATTCTGTAACAAGAATTGCCCAAAGGCAGCTAGCGGCAGAGATATGCCAGTTCAAAGCAGGAACAACAGAGCGGACGTGTACGCTGTACTCACCAGAAAGAGAGAGAGAGAGAGAGAGAGAGAGAGAGAGAAATTGATTTGATTTTATTATGCCCGAACCTAAGCTATAGGGCAAAGATACAGAATAACACAGACATAGAATGCAATATAATATAAGCTAAGAAAGAAGTAGAGAAACAAAGAAGAAAAAAGATAGTAATAGAAAGAAAAACTTAGTGACAATTATATTGCATTCCACTGTATTATTTAAAACTAATATTTAACTACAAAAAAGAAACGCAAAAGCAAAGCAAAAAGCAACTTAAAGTATAACTTAAAAACTAAATTAAAAATACATAACGCAACTTAAGCTAAGATAGTAATATGTATAACGCAGCAACGCAATAAACTGGATTATCCGACTGGACATTAATAACAATTGCACTAATGCAACTCGCACGGAAAACCCAAAGTATTAAACAGATTCAGATGACAATAAAAACAAGCAGAGAAGATTTTTGAAGGATGCAAGAGAAGGTGCTGTTGTTATGTTACTAGGAAGGGAATGCCAAAAATATATTGCTGAGAGCTGAAAAGAATTTCTATAGGTTACAGTTCTATGAGCAGGTATCTGGAAGATTTGAGCTGATGAAGTAGCAAGCCGGTCAGATCTCCTAAGCGATGAGTCAGGGACGGTAAATAGTTCACGTAAATACATAGGCGATCGCATATGAAGAATACGATACATCTGGCATCCAAGGAAGTATAACCGTTTGTTTTCAACAGTGAGCCATCCCAACTGACGTCTATATGGAGTAATGTGTTCATCATATCTGAGATTGAAGATGAATCGAATGCAGCAGTTGACGAGTCTTTGCAATTTAGTGTTTAATGCCATACTCAGGGCATGGCAGACAAGACAACAATAATCTATATGCGGCATAATCAAAGTAGTAACAAGCTTAATTCTGAGATCGGTAGAGAGAAAGTTCCTGTTAAACCTTAGATTATGTAGCGCACAGTGAACTCTTTGTGAGACAAAAGAGATGTGCTTCTTCCACGAAAGACTAGACGTAAAGATAACACTTAAATTTCTCATCTCACTTACAAATGGTAGTGGAGTATTGTTCACTATGATTGGTGGTAGACAGTTAAGATTAATTGCATTGACATGTGCTTGACTGCCAAATATAATAACCTTTGACTTAGCAGGGTTAAGCTTAAGGCCATTCCTGTTAGCATAGTCAAAAATGGCATTGGCGTCTCTAGATATTAACTCTAAAGCGTGAAGAATATTAGCAGGTGAACATGAGCGGTATATCTGAATAGCATCAGCAAAAATCATATGTGACACATACAACAACACTTTAAAAATGTCATTAATGTACAAAGCAAACAACAGTGGGCCGAGCACGGAACCTTGAGGCACTCCAGATAAAGTAAATAGCCAATTAGAAAAAATGCTTTCATCATCAACAACTGCTTGAGACCGGCCAGTTAAATAAGAGAAAATCCAGTTTATAACAGCATAAGAAAAACCAATCTCTTTTAATTTGACGAGTAATTGTAAATGAGGAACCGTGTCAAACGCTTTGCTAAAATCGAAGAGAATCATTATGGTAATGAGTCCATCATCAATCCCCAATTTAATGTCATTACAGACACGCAGTAGCGCAGATTGAGTATTATAGCCCTGGCGATATGCAGACTGTTTAGGATTCAGTATATCATATTTATCTAAATAGTCAACTATTTGTGAAGCAACAATTCTCTCAAATAGTTTGGACAGTTCCGGCAAATTTGCAATTGGTCGCGTGTCCGACGGGGAAAGAGGTGTACGAATTTTCAAAAGAGGACGAATGTACGCTTTCTTCTATTCAGACGGAAACAAAGACGCATTTAACGATCGATTAAGTAAGAAGGTAATCTACGACAAAAAAGTGGGCCACGCAATACGCAAAACAAAAAGTGGGATACCATCCGAGCCAGAAGCGTAAGAGTGTAAAGGTCGTGCAGTGATGAGCTCAGAAATTGAACTAGGCAGGATGGAGGAGAACATGAATTCTGGACGATTTGAAGGACTAGTGACTGAAGCAATAGCAGATATAAGGTCCAGAATGTAGGCATGGAGGCTGAGCATTAGAAACAGAGGCGTAATATACATTAAGCTGATTTGAAATGAAAAAATGTAGCGGAGATGTAAATGTAGATTTTGCAAGTCCCAATCGAGCCAGTTCTCTCCATAACTTTGCAGGATCGGTGATGTTAATAAGTGAATTGTAGTGAAATTCACTCTTCGCACGCTTGATATCAGCATTGAGCTCATTCCGGAAATGTCTATAAGTGGCATAGCCTAAAAGACTGCTAGAACGTTTAGCTTGTTTATACAACCGATCACGAGCACGCAGCCGAGCAATCAATTCCGCCGTAAGCCACCGCACAGGGGGCCTTTTAATTCTAAGTACATGAACAGGGGCAAAGGTGTCAAGTGCCTCTAACATGGCATCCGACAGGACCCCACAGAATCCATCAACATCAGTATCGTCAGACAATTTATCCAGTTCAATCCGTACAGCGTCGGCAATAGATTCGAGGTACTCAGAGAACTTAAAACCATCAAAACCTCTGTAATTCCGCCGAGTAATGGTTTGCTCAGATATTAGATTAGAATTGAGTGACATTGACAACTCTAACAGATTATGACCCGCAATGAAAGGACTTAGAGATTTGGTAAATGATAGAACTTTGTCAACATCATCCACAACCAGGACATCAAAGCAAGAGTCATAGAACGCAGTATGATATGTAGGTTTGGAGTTAACAATATGTAAAGATAAGCCAGACATGAGTTCACGCAAGTAATTCGCTTCAAAATAAGTCGATGACAGATTGCAATTTAAATTACCGCCAATAATTATGTTTTTGTAAGAATGTGAGAAACAAGTTAGTGACTCAACAAAGTCATGCAAGAGGTGACCTTTGGGTCTTCTATAGATGGACGCGAATAGTACTGATTCACCGTCTGGAGTACGTATTTCAATTAGAAGGTATTTAGGTACATCAACATAAACATTACTAGAGGTAGCTAGAATTTTAACTTTTAACGATTTATGTACATAGCATGCCATATCACCGCCCATCTGTTCCAATCTGTCATGACGAATCAAAAAGTAGTCGTCTAGCGCCACAAGTTCATCAGAGACACTCGCATTAAGCCACGTTTCAGAAACAGAGATGATACGATAAGAGCTAGTATTAAAATGTAGCTTAATGAACTCAATATGTCCCCGAAGGGAATTAGCATTGAACTGAGCTATGCGAAACGATGTAGAATGTTGTATTGATTTCTGCACACCAACGGACGACGAAGAACATACAGGCCGAACTTGTCAGACGAGCTTAGCGAGATCAGAGTCAGTATTGATAAAGATGACGGGTTCGCCATCAGAGCGTCGAGCGCATATCAGGCCATTCTTCACCTTGACATATTTAAACGCGCTCTTCTTAGCGAAGCGCTTAGCTCGCTGTAACAAGTCGTATGTGCACTTTGGAAGCTGCTCATTCACATAAATATTGCGATTAGAACCACCTCCACATACATCTGCCTGTGTAAGCGCACCTTTTTCACGTTTTTTTGCAATAATCGCGTCACGAACAGCACTCGAGGTCACAGCAACAATCATTGAACTCGATAGTGTAGTACTCGCAAAATGATCCTGAGCAGCCGTCGGCATTGCTCTTTTTAACATTCTCACGTTGAGAACATGACACGACAAGTCAGGCACATTTAGCGCTGTCAAAATGTTCTCGGCGAGTTTGGAAGGAGTGATCGATATCATCAAAGGCAGACTAGAAACAATCAACTCGTTACCGCTATGAATGCCCCGAGAACCATAGGCTGACTGAGCAGATTTCAAGTCATTGACTTCGCGAACCAGATTAGCATTATCCAGCTCCAATTGAGCAATGCGCTGACTATTTTGAGCCACGGTATCAGCAAGACGATTTAAGTGACTAAGTTTGTCACTGATTTCCTTATTAGTGCGTTGCTGACTGTCAATAAACGCAGTCAGCTTCGCATCCAACTTTTCCATCCGCTCAATCTACTCACGCAAAAACTCATTCGTTGAGTCATGCGCGGCACCGCCCGCAGTATCGCACGTAATAGGATGCGCATGCGCGCCAGAGTGCGCGGCACCGACAGCGACAGACGCGGTGTCTCTCTGAACGGCATGAGAGAACGTACGGCGTTCATCTCTTATGATCGGCATATTCGACAGCTGAGATTTACAACAGTCGAGATGTTGAGATCTCGATAACGAGTGAACGGATCAAGTTTTAAGTAGGCTTGATCGATAGCTTGGGGTCCAATTAGAGGGGGGTTTCTCTTATAATATTCCGCTACGTGCCCTACGAGCGGAGATATTGCGACGCAAAGTCCAAATGTGAAAATTTTTTATTAAGATACTTCCTCTTTTTCCTCCTAACGCTGACGTTATATGATGATGACGTCATAATTAGAAACGTTACTTTCACTTTTTCGACACTGGCGGCTAGCGGCGTTAGTATCGCAGTGCAGTGCAGTGCAGTGCAGATAGTGCGTTCGTTTAGCGCGCTGTCAGTCAGTTCGTCAGTTATAACCTATCTCGAGAGATACGGTAATACGCGCGGAGCGAGACCGACCGTGACCGTGAATTCAAGGTAATTGTTTTATGTAATTATCCTATTATCTTATTCTATATATTACTGTTTACTTATTTTATTTACTGTTTACTACGTTTACGTGATTGTTTATACATTGAGATCAAGGAACCTGTTCACACGAGGCGTTTCTGCCGCGCGATTGCGGCCGCGCGTTAACGTTTGCACGAGCCGCACGCTGTCGCGAGGTATAAGGTGTGACAACGTGCGCATATACGCGCGTACGCGAAATGGCAGTAACACCGTAATCGTGCCGGCAATATATATACTGAATTGAATTGCTTCGTGCTTATCTGGAGATTTCGTATCCCTACATTGTGTTACCACCGCTGCCGGAAAAAAAGGTTTTTTACGCTTGGCAGAAAGTGACGACTGACACGTTCGATCCCGACTTCGTTGATCGCAGAAGAGCTGAACTCGAGGTACGTTTCCGATTTGCACGTATAACAGTATCGTGCGATGAATGTTGTACCCAATTATAACCTTAAATGAAGTTGTGCACGTTGCTAGTAACGTGTCTGTAAAAATTTGCGTGAAAGATATATATATATATCTTGATATATAATCATATTAACACATTATTTTATTTTTAGACGTAGCTGTTGATGAAAGAGAATTAGATGGTGAGTAGTATAGCAATAGGTACTCCGAGCTCAGTGATCTCGGGTTGCGGTTAGTGGGGTCGGGGGGGGCTTCGCTGCCGCGGGGGGAGCGCCGTAAGCGGTGGGCGAGGGGGTCGAGGGACGGTGTTAAGGGTCACCGGGTGGGGGGGCTATGCGGGGGGAAGAGAAAACTGGGCGAGAGGGGGAGCGCGACGCGAGGGGAACACTTTACGTAAGGTTGGGTGTGGCAGGGCTGCCAACGGGGGTTTGGCGCGGGGCAGGGCCGCCAACGGGGGTTCGTTGCGGGGATTTGGGGCGTTTTCCGAGGGGGCGCTCGGAGCGGCGCTCGCGCCGTTACCGATCGTTTTTTTGGGGGGAGAATCGCGGGCTAAATATACGTTTTGTTCGTTTGTTTATTTTCTCTCTTTATTCGTCACCGACGTATATTTAGCAAATAAATTAAAAATTATTGAAAATTAACTAACCCAATCGTTTGGAAATCATTTGGAGATATTTGGAAAAAACTTTTCAGAGTTTGAAAAACCATACATTAATCACAATTAATTAAAATCAATTAAGCGTATAATTAGCAGAAAGTATTTAAAAAATATATTTTTTTAATCCAATCGCTCCAGAATCATTTGGATAATGTGTCCATATAATTTTCATTATTTGGAAAACAACTGTATTCTAATAAAAATTAATTAAAGGTCAATATTTCGTTTTAATGTCTGCACTATAGTGCAATAAAGTGCACATACTTCTCAGCTGACGACGAGTGGCAAGACTGGCAAGAAATCAGCAACCTAACCTACAGTTTGCTCATAAACCTACAGTGGATTCTTGCTGGCAATTTTAATTCACAGTCCCGTTCTCAATGAATTCAGATTAACGTAAGTAATTGCGCGATATAACAAGTACATATTCTCATCCCGATATCTCGTTATTCATACTCGTGTTTGAACTTTTTCTGCTCGATTTCCGAGCTACTCTTACAACTATGAATATTAATCATTATTTTCTAATTTTTCCATTGTTTTTATTTGTTGTAATGTTTTTTTAAATGCATTAATGCAGCACGCAATTATTTCTGAGTGAACTGATTGATCGACAAGTTTGATACGTACAAAAATGATGTAAGTTTAAAGATACTGCGTGTATTGTATGTTGCTTTATTGCAATAAAGTATATCAAATTTGCATAATAAGAAGGAAATAAATATGTGATACATTAATAATTAATGTTACAACAAACAGATATGGACAGATATAAATCTGACAAAACTACAGATAGTTCTAGCTTTTGAATCCAAATTAATTAATGCAGATTTATATTTGTCCATATTTGTTTGTTAATGATTAATTAATTTGGATTTAAAAGCTAGAGCCATTTGCAGTTTTGTCAGATTTATATCTGTCCATATCTGTTTGTTGTAACATTAATTATTTTAATGTATCATATTTATTTCCTTCTTATTATGCAAATTTGATATACCTTGCAATAAAGCAACATACACAATACACGCAGTATCTTTAAACTTACATCATTTTTGTACGTGTCAAACTTGTCGATCAATCATTTCACTAAGAAATAATTGCGTGCTGCATTAATGCATTTAAAAGGCCATTACAACAAATAAAAACAATTACCATACATTCAACTAAGAACATAACCACGACTAAGTATTATTTCGATATGGCATTTAACAGTTACAGAATCTCGTCGGATTAATTTGCTGGGACATTTATAATGTCTTCGGTCCAGCGTGCGTTTTCTCGCAAGTTAAGGACGTTCACCGGCAAAATCGTTTTCTTAGAATTTTTCTTAAACTTTCAGTATATGTTTAATTAAACGCGTTTTATACGTAGGCGTTTTATTCAATGCCCCTTGCGGTACTAAAATTCGAGATATTCAGCTTCAAAGTTCCGATTATTTTTTTAAACTTTCAGTATATTTTTAATTAAACGCATTTTATACGTAGGCGTTTTATTCAATGCCCCTTGCGGTACTAAAATTCGAGATATTCAGCTTTAAAGTTCCGATTTTTAACACGGGATCCCTATATTGAGCTCTCTCGACACGGACATTTTAATGAATAATAAGTACAGTTTTCTTAGAATTTTTTAAAAAAAATAGTATAAGATGCCTCATATTATTAGTAACGTGTGACAATAAAGTTCGATATAGCAAGCGGTATTTATTTTTGAGAAATAGTCGTCTAAAGAACACTATCGGACATAATTTTTGTCTGCTCGGAGGCAGAAAGAGGGAGAGATCACTGCGAGACTTGGCAACGTTGCTACCGTTGCGACATATAGGTTAAGTAGAGAACGTCAAGATCTTATGGGCAACGTTATTTAAATCAAGTTATTTAATATTTTTTCTTTATGAGAGAGAGAGAGAGAGAGAGAGAGAGAGAGAGAGAGAGATTCATTATTATTTACTTTTAAAATGCTCAATAAACAAGTAGAACGTACTCATTTATGATTGGTATTGGAGAAATGGAAACGGAACAAAAATTTGCCAGATCGAGTAAAGCTGCGCGGCTAGACGAGTTTCAGACTTTTACGCACGGAAGTAGTTGTCAACCATATCATTACTCCGTGAGTCTGAGTTGAGCACAACTGCCACCGGAGAACGTCCTTAAGCAAACAGCATGTTGCCGATGTGAGGCGACAAATTGCCACTCTTACTTCCTATTATTGTGTATTCTTCCTATTCTTGTTGAGCAGTTTATCAGGATTTTTTTCCACGGTATGCAGTCTTCTTTGGAAAACTGGCATATAAAGAGATTGCCCATAATCTTGAAGTAAATTAATATTTAATTTCTTATATGCAGATGTCCCTGTACGAGGTATTAGAACCACTTGATTACGAGGAATTCTTGGGACAGCATCAGTCAGTGCTGGA